>NC_061107.1:376609-409109 GCF_015104395.2 Macrobrachium nipponense
AACTCTAAGGCAACTGATTTTTATTTAAGTCAGTAATTATATATTTGAGGTCATTCTTAAACATGTTACAGATACAAGGGTCTAAATGAAAAAGGCCACGACTAACATTGAAATTACAATGAAAAGTAAGTTGTATTAAAGCAGATTCTAAAAGATTTCGTGATAAGACATCTCTTGACCGTGCAATTACTGAACTGTCAATCCAATTAATTCGGTGGTTGTTTTCACTTAAATGAATAAATAATGCATTGGATTTTTGCCCAGTTTTTACAGAGTATTTATGCTGGGTTAGCCTTACTTCTAAGCCCTTGCTGGACTGTCCGAGATAGAATGAGGGACAATCCATACATGGAATTTTATATATTATGTTGTTGCTTTCTCTGGGGCCATTTTTTCATTAACATTCTTTTTAGTGTGTTTATTATAGGAAGAAACAAGATTGACATTAAAAGCTTTTAACAATGGTTTAATGGTTTCAAATCCGTTAAAATAAGGCAAACTGAGAATGTTCTTAGAATTTTCTTTCTGTGTGTTATTTTCAGTATAAACTTTTTGTGGGCTTTATTATAACAAATGTCTAATATATGTGAAGGATAGCATAAATCTTTCCCTATTTTTCTTATGTATTCAATTTCTTGATCCAAATATTGTGGACTGACAATTCGCAATGCTCGTAAAAACATAGAGGAAAAAATTGATATTTTTATATTAAGATGGTGGCCTGAGAAGAAATGAACATAAGTTAAGTTGTTCGTCGGTTTCCTATAAATACTGAATTTACATTGAAATGGTTCTCTATGTATCAAAACGTCTAAGAAAGGGAGGCAATTGTCTTTTTCTAATTCTAGAGTAAACTTAATCGATGGTACCTGGTTATTTAATTTAGAGAGTAAATCATTTACATCAATACCGACAGGAAGAACAGCTAAACAATCATCAACGTAACGATACCACTTTACAGGAATATGAATGATATTAGGTAAGTAGCGTTTTTCAAAGAATTCCATATACAGGTTTGAGAGCAATGGTGATAAAGGATTTCCCATTGCCATGCCAAAAATTTGTTGATAAAATTCACCATTGAATATAAACTTACAGTCACAAATGCACAAACTCGTGAGTGAAATAATGTGACTTATAGGTAGAGGTAATTCATGCTGAGTTAGTTCATTGCTAAGATATTCTAAAATAGAGTCTATAGGGACTTTAGTAAAAAGAGAACATACGTCAAAACTAACGAATCTATCAGTAGGGCAAAGAGCAATTTTGTATAATTTATCAACTAAATCTAGAGAATTATATATATGAGAATCGGAGATGGTTCCAAGTAGCGGGGACAAAATCTTAGTGATATATTTCGAGAGTTTATATGAAATTGAACCAACAGTACTGATAATAGGCCGCATAGGGTTATTTTCTTTGTGCGTTTTGACTAATCCATATAAGTAAGGTAGCGAAGGAGAATTGACTGACAATTTGCCTAGTAGTTCTGTTTTATCTTTAAGGATACTTTTCACTATGCTATTGAAGTTTTTTATGACTTGATCAAGAGGATTTTTTGTTAGTTTTTTATAAGTCACATCATCATCCAGTAGGGCTTGCATACGTGATATGTAGTCAGCTTTATCTAAAATTACTATACTATTTGACTTATCAGCTTTTGTGATATGGATAGTATTGTCCTTTTTAAGATCGGTCAAACTTTTCTTATAGCGAGCAGGGAAGTTACTTTCATGCTTAACATTGGCAGCTCCGTAAACAATACCTTTAATCATGTCGACATGATTTTGAGGAAGATCACAATATTTTTCAAATTTACTTACGGATGACCCAATCATTAAAGCAGAAGGTCTACTTGTTGCAAAGAAAGATAAACCATATCCAAGCGCACTCACAACATTTTCACTTATTTGTTTACTAGATAAGTTAACAACACAATCTTGACGTGCACAATTAGTCCAATCACTGCTATCAATAAGATTTTTTAGTTTTCTGTCGAGTTTCCTTTTCAGGGCATCTGTAGTCCTACGTAGTTTTTCGTAAATTTCCCGTCGGAGCGAGTCCTTCCAATCAGCCGGGATGGAATGATTGAAAGAGATCCTTGTTCTTTCCAGTTCCTTGAATTTTTCTTTCTCTTCTTGCTTGGCGGCTGCTATGTGCTGTTTCAACATCATGGCACTAAATTCATTGAATGGGTGATTGTCATATCTTCTTAGACGGCGTGGCAGCAAGGATTTAGGGAGCACTTGTTCAGAAAGGCACTTCTTCAGGAACTTAAGACGAATTCTTCAGGAACTTAAGACGTGTTTTGAATAAATATCTCCACTAGATACCATACACTTTCAATGAGGTCCTGTTAGTAATGTGTGTGTGTGTGTGTATATATATATATATATATATATATATATATATATATAGATATATATATATATATATATATATATATATATATATATCCTCTTTCATGTACCAGTTTTTTATTTCAATGCAAATTCAGCCGCAACAATTTTGTAGCAAAAGTTTTCGATTTTTTTGTACCCTCCTCATTCTCTCCTAGCGTTCAGTAGAAACCCATTGTTAGTATATGTACTCAATACGTATCGTTGAGTCGAAAGATCTTGGAACTACTCCAGTTTTTCACTTTCCTTCGTACCTTATACCTTTATTTATGTATTTGTCACGTTCCAAACTTTCGTGATTCAGTTATACGCAGACACACACACACACACACACACACACACACACACACACACACACACATATATATATATATATATATATATATATATATATATATATATATATATATATATATATATATATATATATATATACTTGTAAAAGGATAAACCTAACTATCCCATATCAGTTTGTTTAGTCTAGTTAGAGGTACAATCTCCACTTTAGATTATTCAATGCATTGCTTATAGTTTCGGCGCTGGCTTAGTTGCCAGAGGGGAAGAGAAAATACATACATGTAAAAAGTTGTTGGGTTTGAAATATTAATATTGAAGAGACACCATTCTTGGCTACATAGACGTGGCTTTGTTTCCCCTTCCTCAAAAAGCAGACATTCCACTTATCGAAGCCATTGCGGTGGGAGATTTCTAAACTGAAAGACTTCGCTTCATGCGTGGTAATGTTTAGCCATCGTATTTCCAGCTGAATGCTCTGCGTGACATTTATCAGAAATGCGAAAGTGCCTAGGAAAGAGAGTGACGACTGAATATGATATTTTGATTCTTGTACTGTCGGTCAAAAAACTCGTGGCAGAGTTTCATAATTTTTCGTTCACCTGCCTGACGCACGATTCATGCCTCATTTATCTATTTTTCTTTTCAAAGATGGAAGAAATCATATGTAATGACGTTAAAAAATAGTCACTGGTATCTTTAGAACATTATGTTATGTTATTGTGTAAAACTATTTTCCGTATAGCAAAATTGACGTGAACAAAACGAAGTGATAAAAAACGTCGTATCACAACCATAGATATGCATTGCCAAATAGATAGGAGACACCTTCACTATACTCGGTTTTTTTTCCATCCGTCCATCCTCCTGCAATCAAATGTTTTAATATTCTGCTATTAAATTCAGGATTAATTTCACCTTTCATAACTTGACATTCATATATCCCACAGCCTGTTTAATTTGACTGCGGATATGACAGAAACCTGAAAAAAAAATATCACAGAAGTGAAATAAGTAAAGCGTAGTTGGATTATAACGGCTCGTGAATTGCTGTCTAACAGTTACATTTTATCTCATTTTCCGTATGGCACGTGGATGGTGTATCTGGATGATCATATTTCAGTATTCGCTTAAAAATCAATGTATAATATTTCCTGATTCCGGATATTTGTATGAAGATTTTATCATAAAATGTTACAATCTCAAGTGCGTTTTACCACGACGGCAATGCAAAGTGTTTATATTTGTTGTAAGAAGGACTTTTTAGATTCTTTTCAGACGTAATCGACTTGTCGTCGAAATTTTGTACAAATCAGCCTGGTCGGTTCTTCCACAACTTTCACAGTAGTTATTGCCAATTGTTGCAAGTTTCCAGTTCCCCTGTGCGTTCCTCCCTCATTTATCTATAGATTTTCACTGCTTATCCCGGAAAATTAGTCTTACTTCTCCCCACACCCCATTCACTAAGATCGCCAGATTTCCACTGACGACTCCTGACCAGTCGCTTACCTGCTTCCGTCAAGCAGTCACACGTCATTTTCCCTGTAGAGTAGAGTAGCTGCGGGAAATCAGCCCCATCTTTGAGTAACGAAGTGGGATATCTTTGATACGACATTGAGTAGTCTTCAGTTAGTATTGCATAACTGATCAATGAAAACAGGACCAAATTATTGTCATTTTCGATTTGGCAAATGGTATAAATAATTAACTGCTATAAGTCTTCAAACAGTGACGTTTCTGGAGTAACAATAGGGCTCAGGTAGGTGGAGTAATGGCAAATACTGGGGAGGTTATAGGATGTTGAATGTTTACTAGGAAAACATAAATACTTACAAAAAAAACATAAATTCTTCATTAATCTGATGGTAGTAACGCAAAACTGAGGAAAGTATAGGATTAGGATACTGAATTTTACTGATATACACACACACACACACACACACACACACACACACACACACATATATATATATATATATATATATATATATATATATATATATATATATATATATATATATATTATATATAGTATATATATTCTCTTAACCAAGGACATAGGTTCGTGCTACCAACCAACAGAAATACGGAGAAATATTTTAGAGGCATGCATTAGCAGTTTTAGTTTTGCAAGTAACAGCGCGTTTGCCCTGACAAATTGCATTTATCGAGTAGCATGAACGTCAACGTGGAATTAACACTGGGTAGGATATAGGCCTCTCAAATAAAACCAAATCTGAAAAGGCTTAACGGTTAGTAAAACTATTAACTCCCGTTCTGGGGTCAGCTTTCACGACCGTTCGGTTGACCTCACAACTGAAATAGAAAACTTACATTTTTTAAAAGACTGCGCATAATGTATTGCTTTTATAAACGCTCTTAACATTCGCCCTTTGACAATCGAAAAGTGACGCGAAAGTGATTACGGCCACTTTCCCAGAAATCCTTTCCAGAAAATATCGAATGTTTTAGTGGAAATTTCGCATGTTTTACGACGAAATCGAACTGCCGACATTCTTTCGTTTTCGGACGATAATTCCCTGAATTGGATTACGGTTCCGCCCCAACAATAACTTCAAGCAGAAATGTTTGGCAACTCGTTTCCATGAGTATCAGGTGAAAGAACAACTTATCTCTTCCCTATATTTGAGTAGAGCCCTTAGACAGCCACTTGCAATTCAGAGAACGTTCAGCATAGTAAAAATTGAAATTCCAATTAGCATGGAGTAGTATAATTCTCCGTGAAATATCTCTGCAGTCACAAGTCAAAAGAGATCAAATACTTAACGTTCTCATCATGATGTGAGCCTTAAAATGACTATTATATTAACCCTTCTTGCAATTCATATCTGGTGGGAATATACTTTGATACGTCAGGGGATTCCTAACCCAGCGACCATCTGCCATCACTGCCAAAACCTCAAAGAAAGAAGCCTGGCCTATGAATGAGATCAACGTGAAATAGCATAAATAACGGGAGTGAGAAGGAAAACTCCGACATAAAAACAGAATAGAAGGAGGTTGTTTACTTCACGGTCAAAGAGCCACTGGGAAGGAGATATTGAATCCAATTTGGGGTCTGAACCAGCGGCCAGAAACAAACACAGGCCTTTGCTGGTCGTAAGAAATAACAATAGGCTTCGCGACAGTCTTCTGTTTCCAGACAACGGGAAATAGAACATGATGGAGATTACACGAGAAACAAAAGAAGAAAAACATATACACAATATAAAAGAATCGATGGAGAAAAGAATAATTATCAACGTGAGCGAAGTACAAGAGATGAAGAGGACAATAAGTAAAAAAAGCATTACTCGATATATTTGTATCATCTTCGGCTATTTTTCTTGACATTCAAATGCCAAGAAAACATTAAGTCACGAAACTAAACGAGACTATGGAAGGAGAACCGGAGATCAAGGACAAGGAAGGGGTTGGATCAAGCGGCCTCATCCGATAAGAGATGACGAAAGACCTTAACTGTGAAAGGCTGTGACGAGGAAATGATAACAGTTTGCTCTTGGAGGACAGGAAACGACGTAGGATCTGCGAGGAATCAGAGGAATTAGTTCCTCACGGGAAATGAATAAACATATAGGAGATGATGGGTCTATTTACCTACATATTAACGCGTGCATAAACGTTTACACATCTAGAATAATGCATACACACACGCACGCACACACATATAAACACAGCTCGAACCTAATGTATCTCAGAATTTTTAAACTAAGCATTACTTATTTCTCCTTGTTGGCCTTTCTGTCAGCCTGTCTGTCTCTCTGTATGTCTCCCTGAGTGACCATTTCATCGACTGGGAAGTCAGTGGGCTGATTAGTTGATTTAACCCCAGTCACACTGGGCTTCCGAGTATCTCCCCCGAATATCCAGAAAAATGTCCATCGTTATTTCCAATGAGATCGAATATTTTTGCTTTTTTATCTTTAGTAAGTCTTTCATGATGATTGTTCCCTTTTCCAGTTCCTCCAAGAAATGAGAGGAATTCATTTCTGGTGATAGAAATTCATTTTTAAATATAACGTGTTTGGATCCCACAATAAGCTGTAGGTCCAGTTGCTTGGTAACCAGTTGGTTCCTAGCCACGTAAAAAATATCTAACCCTTCGAGCCAGCCCTAGGAAAGCTGTTAATCAGCTAAGGGGTTTGGTTAAACTAAGATATTATTTATTTATATATTTATTTATTTATTTATTTATTTATTCATTTATTTATTTATGTATTTCCCCCTTTTCCGCTACCGATCTCGGCTCCTTCACAGTGTCAGTAAGTTAAATGTGGTGTGGAACCACCGTAGACTTTTCATTATCTCGAGTCTCTTTCGTTACATTTCTTCCTTTTTCTGTACTTGCTATAGATGTCTCGACAGGACTTGCTTCTATCATTCCTTCTCTCTTGGTGACGGGCAACTGAGTGTCTCCTAGTGTTCATGTCACTTCAACCTAATTACACTTTCAAACCATTAACTCATTGTATGCATGACCAATTGTATCACTTCTAATCGTCAGATGACTTCCGGACTGCCCCTTAAGCAAGAACTCGTGCTGCCATAATGCCAGCTTGATCACAGGCAACCACTACTACATCATCTTTGCGTTCTCTAGTATGTGGTGGTAGTATGAGGTTGGCTGCACATCCCTAGGGACCTATGTATACAATAGTACGGCGGTCGCCGACCTTCTGATGACTAGTCGGACTGGGCAATGAAGAATTAAAGGTTTTGTATCAGATCACTTTCTGCTGCATTGTTGGGGTCTTTTACGGCAAGTGGTTAAAACGAACATTCTTTCGAAGCTTGAATTTCGAGTCAATGGCCCCTGTGGTGTGCTTGTTTCATGAGATAAGGTTTCATTAATAATAATAATAATAATAATAATAATAATAATAATAATAATAATAATAATAATAATAATAATAATAATAATAATAATAGTGAAAGATATTGCTACATCAGCTACATTTAACTTGTAAATAGTCTTCTCTATTTTTGTAATATAATACAGAGAAGACTATTTACAAGTTAAAATGCAGCTGATGCAGCAATATCTTTCAATAATACCTGTCTGTGAGAAGGTCTCCTTCCAATAAATAATAATAATAATAATAATAATAATAACTGATGGGGATTCGAACACCAACACCACCAGCACAACCAACCCAACAGAAACCAAAACAGCAACCTCCTCGGAAAAGACGACTAGAAAAGCAAATCATGGTGATGAGATCTGACTTGAGTAAACTGAAAGAGATGGCAGAAAAAAAGCTAACTAGCAAGAAAACAAGGAAGGGACTCAACGAGAAATACAAAATACAAGAGAGGGGACTAAACAACACAATAGAATATGTAAAACAGAGGCTTAAGGCCAAACCACATAAGATCCAACGGTATATGAACAGGAATAAGGGATACCAACAGAACAATCTATTCGGAACGAACCGGAAAAGACTATACAGCCAACTAAGAGGGGAAGACAACCACCAATAAATTCCTGAAGCCGAACCAAGTAAGAGACTGGGAAAAAATCTGGAGCAATCCGGTATCACACAACAAACATGCAAAATGGCTCCAGGAAGTCAAGGAAGAAGAAACAGGGAGAATAAAACAAAGATTCACAGAGATCACGACAGACACAGTCAGACACCAACTAAAAAAATGCCAAACTAGAAAGAATAGCAGAACAACTCCAGCATTGTATCTCAAAACACCATGCACCCAAATGGATGACCATAAGGAAGAACATCCTTAGTACAAAAAGACAAGAGTAAGGGAAATATAGCCAGTAACTACAGGCCTATCACCTGCCTACCAATAATGTGGAAGTTACAAACAGGTATCACCAGTGAAAGGCTATCCCCCACCAACAGAAAGGCTGCAGAAGGAAGTGCAGGGGCACAAAAGACCAGCTCCTGATAGACAAAATGGTAATGAAGAACAGTGAGAGAAGGAAAACCAACCTAAGTATGACATGGATAGATTATATGAAAGCCTTCGACATGATACCACACATATGGCTAATAGAATGCCTGAAAATATATGGGGCAGAGGAAAACGCCATCGGCTTCCTCAACAATACAATGCGCAACTGGAATACAATATTTACAAGCTCTGGAATAAGACTAGCAGAGGTTAGTATCAGGAGAGGGAACTTCCAGGGCGACTCACTGTCCCCACTACTCTTCGTAGTAGCCATGATTCCCATGACTAAAGTACTGCAGAAGATGGATGCCGGGAACCAACTCAAGAAAAGAGGCAACAGAATCAACCATCTGATGTTCATGGACGACATCAAGCTGTATGGTAAGAGCATCAAGGAAATAGATACCCTAATCCAGACTGTAAGGATTGTATCTGGGGACATCAGGATGGAGTTTGGAATAGAAAAATGCGCCTTAGTCAACATACAAAAAGGCAAAGTAATGAGAACTGAAGGGATAAAGCTACCAGATGGGAGCAACATCAAACACATAGATGAGACTGGATACAAATACCTGGGAATAATGGAAGGAGGGGATATAAAACACCAAGAGATGAAGGACACGATCAGGAAAGAATATATGCAGAGACTCAAGGCGATACTCAAGACAAAACTCAACGCCAGAAATATAATAAAAGCCATAAACACATGGGCAGTGACAGTAATCGGATACAGTGCAGGAATAGTAGAATGGACGAAGGCAGAACTCCGCAGCATACAGAAAACCAGGATACATATGACAATACGCAAAGCACTACACCCAAGAGCAAATACGGACAAACTATACATAACACGAAAGGAAGGAGGGAGAAGACTACTAAGTATAGTGGACTGCGTCAACATCGAGAACAGAGCACTGGGGCAATATCTGAAAACCAATGAAGACGAGTGGCTAAAGAGTGCATGGGAAGAAGGACTAATAAAAGTAGACGAAGACCCAGAAATATACAGAGACAGGAGAATGACAAACAGAACAGAGGACTGGCACAACAAACAAATGCACGGACAATACATGAGACAGACTAAAGAACTGGCCAGCGATGACATATGGCAATGGTTACAGAGGGAGAGCTTAAATAAGAAACTGAAGGAAATATAACAGCGGCACAAGATCAGGCTCTAAGAACCAGATATATCCAAAGAACGATAGATAGAAATAACATCTCTCCCATATGTAGGAAGTGCAATACGAAAAATGAGACCATAAACCACTTAGCAAGCGAATGTCCGGCACTTGCACAGAACCAGTATAAAAAGAGGCATGATTCAGTGGCAAAAGCCCTCCACTGGAGCCTGTGTAAGAAACACCAGCTACCTTGCAGTAATAAGTGGTACGAGCACCAACCTGAAGGAGTGATAGAAAACGATCAGGCTAAGATCCTCTGGGACTATGGTATCAGAACGGATAGGGTGATACGTGCAAATAGACTAGACGTGACGTTGATTGATAAAGTCAAGAAGAAAGTATCACTCATTGATGTCGTAATACCATGGGACACCAGAGTTGAAGAGAAAGAAAAGGAAAAAAATGGATAAGTATCAAGACCTGAAAATAGAAATCAGAAGGATATGGGATATGCCAGTGGAAATTGTACCCATAATCATAGGAACACTAGGCACGATCCCAAGATCCGTGAAAAGGAATTTGGAAAAACCAGAGGCCGAAGTAGCTCCAGGACTCATGCAGAAGAGTGTGATTCTAGAAACGGCGCACATAGTAAGAAGAGTGATGGACTCCTAAGGAGGCAGGATGCAACCCGGAACCCCACACTATAAATACCGCCCAGTCGAATTGGAGGACTGTGATAGAGCAAAAAAAAAAAATATATATAATATTATTATTATTATTATATATTATTATTATTATTATTATTATTATTATTATTATTATTATTGGCACCTAATAATATAATAATAATAATAATAATAATAATAATAATAATAATAATAATAATAATAATAATAACTACCTAGAAGAGACAAACACCATCCCCCACCAACAGAAAGGCTGCAGAAGGAAGTGTAGGGGCACAAAAGACCAGCTCCTGATAGACAAAATGGTAATGAAGAACAATAGAAGGAAAACCAACCTAAGCATGGCATGGATAGACTATAAGAAAGCCTTCGACATGATACCACACACATGGCTAATAGAATGCCTGAAAATATATGGGGCAGAGGAAAGCACCATCAGCTTCCTCAAAAATACAATGCGCAACTGGAATACAATACTTACAAGCTCTGGAATAAGACTAGCGGAGGTTATATCAGGAGAGGGATCTTCCAGGGCGACTCACTGTCCCCACTAGATGGATACCGGGTACCAACTCAAGAAAAGAGGCAACAGAATCAACCATCTGATGTTCATGGACGACATCAAGCTGTATGGTAAGAGCATCAAGGAAATAGATACCCTAATCCAGACTGTAAGGATTGTATTTGGGGACATCAGGATGGAGTTTGGAATAGAAAAATGCGCCTTAGTCAACATACAAAAAGGCAAAGTAACGAGAACTGAAGGGATAAAGCTACCAGATGGGAGCAAAATCAAACACATAGATGAGACAGGATACAAATACCTGGGAATAATGGAAGGAGGGGATATAAAACACCAAGAGATGAAGGACACGATCAGGAAAGAATATATGCAGAGACTCAAGGCGATACTCAAGACAAAACTCAACGCCAGAAATATAATAAAAGCCATAAACACATGGGCAGTGACAGTAATCGGATACAGTGCAGGAATAGTAAAATGGACGAAGGCAGAACTCCGCAGCATAACAGAAAACCAGGATACATATGACAATACGCAAAGCACTACACCCAAGAGCAAATACGGACAAACTATACATAACACGAAAGGAAGGAGGGAGAAGACTACTAAGTATAGTGGACTGCGTCAACATCGAGAACAGAGCACTGGGGCAATATCTGAAAACCAATGAAGACGAGTGCTAAAGAGTGCATTGGGAAGAAGGACTAATAAAAGTAGACGAAGACCCAGAAATATACAGAGACAGGAGAATGACAAACAGAACAGAGGACTGGCACAACAAACAAATGCACGGACAATACATGAGACAGACTAAAGAACTGGCCAGCGATGACATATGGCAATGGTTACAGAGGGGAGAGCTTAAATAGGAAACTGAAGGAAATATAACAGCGGCACAAGATCAGGCTCTAAGAACCAGATATATCCAAAGAACGATAGATAGAAATAACATCTCTCCCATATGTAGGAAGTGCAATACGAAAAATGAGACATAAACCACTTAGCAAGCGAATGTCCGGCACTTGCACAGAACCAGTATAAAAAGAGGCATGATTCAGTGGCAAAAGCCCTCCACTGGAGCCTGTGTAAGAAACACCAGCTACCTTGCAGTAATAAGTGGTACGAGCACCAACCTGAAGGAGTGATAGAAAACGATCAGGCTAAGATCCTCTGGGACTATGGTATCAGAACGGATAGGGTGATACGTGCAAATAGACTAGACGTGACGTTGATTGATAAGTCAAGAAGAAAGTATCACTCATTGATGTCGTAATACCATGGGACACCAGAGTTGAAGAGAAAGAAAAGGAAAAAAATGGATAAGTATCAAGACCTGAAAATAGAAATCAGAAGGATATGGGATATGCCAGTGGAAATTGTACCCATAATCATAGGAACACTAGGCACGATCCCAAGATCCGTGAAAAGGAATTTGGAAAAACCAGAGGCCGAAGTAGCTCCAGGACTCATGCAGAAGAGTGTGATTCTAGAAACGGCGCACATAGTAAGAAGAGTGATGGACTCCTAAGGAGGCAGGATGCAACCCGGAACCCCACACTATATATACCGCCCAGTCGAATTGGAGGACTGTGATAGAGCAAAAAAAAAAATATATATAAAATATTATTATTATTATTATTATTATTATTATTATTATTATATTATTATTATTATTATTATTATTATTATTATTATTGGCACCTAATAATAATAATAATAATAATAATAATAATAATAATAATAATAATAATAATAATAATAACTACCTAGAGGACAAACAACCACCTCCCCCACCAACAGAAAGGCTGCAGAAGGAAGTGTAGGGGCACAAAAGACCAGCTACTGATAGACAAAATGGTAATGAAGAACAATAGAAGGAAAACCAACCTAAGCAAGGCATGGATAGACTATAAGAAAGCCTTCGACATGATACCACACACATGGCTAATAGAATGCCTGAAAATATATGGGGCAGAGGAAAGCACCATCAGCTTCCTCAAAAATACAATGCGCAACTGGAATACAATACTTACAAGCTCTGGAATAAGACTAGCGGAGGTTATATCAGGAGAGGGATCTTCCAGGGCGACTCACTGTCCCCACTAGATGGATACCGGGTACCAACTCAAGAAAAGAGGCAACAGAATCAACCATCTGATGTTCATGGACGACATCAAGCTGTATGGTAAGAGCATCAAGGAAATAGATACCCTAATCCAGACTGTAAGGATTGTATTTGGGGACATCAGGATGGAGTTTGGAATAGAAAAATGCGCCTTAGTCAACATACAAAAGGCAAAGTAACGAGAACTGAAGGGATAAAGCTACCAGATGGAGCAAAATCAAACACATAGATGAGACAGGATTACAAATACCTGGGAATAATGGAAGGAGGGGATATAAAACACCAAGAGATTAAGGACACGATCAGGAAAGAATATATGCAGAGACTCAAGGCGATACTCAAGACAAAACTCAACGCCAGAAATATAATAAAAGCCATAAACACATGGGCAGTGACAGTAATCGGATACAGTGCAGGAATAGTAGAATGGACGAAGGCAGAACTCCGCAGCATACAGAAAACCAGGATACATATGACAATACGCAAAGCACTACACCCAAGAGCAAATACGGACAAACTATACATAACACGAAAGGAAGGAGGGAGAAGACTACTAAGTATAGTGGACTGCGTCAACATCGAGAACAGAGCACTGGGGCAATATCTGAAAACCAATGAAGACGAGTGGCTAAAGAGTGCATGGGAAGAAGGACTAATAAAAGTAGACGAAGACCCAGAAATATACAGAGACAGGAGAATGACAAACAGAACAGAGGACTGGCACAACAAACAAATGCACGGACAATACATGAGACAGACTAAAGAACTGGCCAGCGAAGACATATGGCAATGGTTACAGAGGGGAGAGCTTAAATAAGAAACTGAAGGAAATATAACAGCGGCACAAGATCAGGCTCTAAGAACCAGATATATCCAAAGAACGATAGATAGAAATAACATCTCTCCCATATGTAGGAAGTGCAATACGAAAAATGAGACCATAAACCACTTAGCAAGCGAATGTCCGGCACTTGCACAGAACCAGTATAAAAAGAGGCATGATTCAGTGGCAAAAGCCCTCCACTGGAGCCTGGTGAAAAAAACACCAGCTACCTTGCAGTAATAAGTGGTACGAGCACCAACCTGAAGGAGTGATAGAAAACGATCAGGCTAAGATCCTCTGGGACTATGGTATCAGAACGGATAGGGTGATACGTGCAAATAGACTAGACGTGACGTTGATTGATAAAGTCAAGAAGAAAGTATCACTCATTGATGTCGTAATACCATGGGACACCAGAGTTGAAGAGAAAGAAAAGGAAAAAAATGGATAAGTATCAAGACCTGAAAATAGAAATCAGAAGGATATGGGATATGCCAGTGGAAATTGTACCCATAATCATAGGAACACTAGGCACGATCCCAAGATCTGTGAAAAGGAATTTGGAAAAACCAGAGGGCCGAAGTAGCTCCAGGACTCATGCAGAAGAGTGTGATTCTAGAAACGGCGCACATAGTAAGAAGAGTGATGGACTCCTAAGGAGGCAGGATGCAACCCGGAACCCCACACTATAAATACCGCCCAGTCGAATTGGAGGACTGTGATAGAGCAAAAAAAAAAAAATATATAATAATATTATTATTATTATTATAATTATTATTATTATTATTATTATTATTATTATTATTATTATTATTATTATTGGCACCTAATAATAATAATAATAATAATAATAATAATAATAATAATAATAATAATAATAATAATAATAATAATAATAACTACCTAGAGGAGACAAACACCATCCCCCACCAACAGAAAGGCTGCAGAAGGAAGTGTAGGGGCACAAAAGACCAGCTACTGATAGACAAAATGGTAATGAAGAACAATAGAAGGAAAACCAACCTAAGCATGGCATGGATAGACTATAAGAAAGCCTTCGACATGATACCACACACATGGCTAATAGAATGCCTGAAAATATATGGGGCAGAGGAAAGCACCATCAGCTTCCTCAAAAATACAATGCGCAACTGGAATACAATACTTACAAGCTCTGGAATAAGACTAGCGGAGGTTATATCAGGAGAGGGATCTTCCAGGGCGACTCACTGTCCCCACTAGATGGATACCGGGTACCAACTCAAGAAAAGAGGCAACAGAATCAACCATCTGATGTTCATGGACGACATCAAGCTGTATGGTAAGAGCATCAAGGAAATAGATACCCTAATCCAGACTGTAAGGATTGTATTTGGGGACATCAGGATGGAGTTTGGAATAGAAAAATGCGCCTTAGTCAACATACAAAAAGGCAAAGTAACGAGAACTGAAGGGATAAAGCTACCAGATGGGAGCAAAATCAAACACATAGATGAGACAGGATACAAATACCTGGGAATAATGGAAGGAGGGGATATAAAACACCAAGAGATGAAGGACACGATCAGGAAAGAACATATGCAGAGACTCAAGGCGATACTAAAGTCAAAACTCAACGCCGGAAATATGATAAAAGCCATAAACACATGGGCAGTGCCAGTAATCAGATACAGCGCAGGAATAGTGGAATGGACGAAGGCAGAACTCCGCAGCATAGATCAGAAAACCAGGAAACATATGACAATACACAAAGCACTACACCCAAGAGCAAATACGGACAGACTATACATAACACGAAAGGAAGGAGGGAGACGACTACTAAGTATAGAGGACTGCGTCAACATCGAGAACAGAGCACTAGGGCAATATCTGAAAACCAATGAAGACGAGTGGCTAAAGAGTGCATGGAAGAAGAACTAATAAAAGTAGACGAAGACCCAGAAATATACAGAGATAGGAGAATGACAGACAGAACAGAGGATTGGCACAACAAACCAATGCACGGACAATAAATACATGAGACAGACTAAAGAACTAGCCAGCGATGACACATGCCAATGGCTACAGAGGGGAGAGCTAAAGAAGGAAACTGAAGGAATGATAACAGCGGCACAAGATCAGGCCCTAAGAACCAGATATGTTCAAAGAACGATAGACGGAAATAACATCTCTCCCATATATAGGAAGTGCAATACGAAAAATGAGACCATAAACCACATAGCAAGCGAATTCCCGGCACTTGCACAGAACCAGTACAAAAAGAGGCATGATTCAGTGGCAAAAGCCCTCCACTGTAGCCTGTGCAAGAAACATCAGCTACCTTGCAGTAATAAGTGGTACGAGCACCAACCTGAAGGAGTGATAGAAAACGATCACGCAAAGATCCTCTGGGTCTATGGTATCAGAACGGATAGAGTGATACGTGGAAACAGACCAGACGTGACGTTGATTGCCAAAGTCAAGAAGAAAGTATCACTCATTGACGTCGCAATACCATGGGACACCAGAGTTGAAGAGAAAGAGAGGGAAAAAATGGATAAGTATCAAGATCTGAAAATAGAAATAAGAAGGATATGGGATATGCCAGTGGAAATCGTACCCATAATCATAGGAACACTAGGCACGATCCCAAGATCCCTGAAAAGGAATCTAGAAAAACTAGAGGCCGAAGTAGCTCCAGGACTCATGCAGAAGAGTGTGATCCTAGAAACGGCACACATAGTAAGAAAAGTGATGGACTCCTAAGGAGCCAGGATGCAACCCGGAACCCCACACTATAAATACCGCCCAGTCGAATTGGAGGACTGTGATAGAGCAAAAAAAAAAAAAAAATATAATAATATTATTATTATTATATTTATTATTATTATTATTATTATTATTATTATTATTATTGGCACCTAATAATAATAATAATAATAATAATAATAATAATAATAATAATAATAATAATAATAATATTATTATTATTATTATTATTATTATTATTATTATTATTATTATTATTAGACTAAGCACCTATCAATGACAAACCATTTCTCACTGATCGCCCTCCACAAAATATATTCTACGTTCACCCACTGGTCGACGGCTTTGGAATTCGCATATTGTCGGCAGATGATTTCATAACAACACATTAAAACAGCGTCCGGTGTGACTAACGACTTTGTGAAAAGCTAGACAGAAATAGGAAAAATCCTTCGAGCGACAATGCAACGGAAGCTAAAGATCTTGATATAAGTACGAAAAAAGTGAACTCTATATGTTTCCATTTTCCTACCCAACTGCAGCGTCTGGCAACTGACTGCTCAAAGACCGCTTGCCGTGTGCCATTAGCTAGATAACCGAGTTCTCTGTGGTATACATTTTTCACACAAGATGCGTATGACAGTTCCCCTGCTTTACCCCTAAAGATCGAAGTCTTGGTTGTGTTGACAGAATTCTCGTCCTTATCGTTCCTTGAAGTGAAGCCTCTCGCTGGAGCTCTGGGAACCGAATGCTCTTTTCTGCTGCTGGGATGGAGATGTCGAATGTAGAAAGTACTGGAGTCAAGAAATAATTTGTTGTGGCTTTTTTCGGTGTACGTACGTGTACCATTAGGGATATCAGTTTAGTCTATTGTAACTGTCTGGTTGTTGTTGTATATATTTACGTATGCATGCATATATATATATATATATATATATATATATATATATATATATATATATATATATATATATATATATATATATATATATATATATATATATATATATATATAAATGGCAATGCTGTATTGTAACGCATACATTTATGAAATCCAGGCGTTTGTAAATCCCACATTTTACCCCGTTTTATTTTTATACACTTCCTGTTTGTTTTCTCTTTTTTTCGTTAACTCACTCCGTATACTTTCACTGGGCAGTTTTTACTTTCATCTATTGTTTCTCGTTTTCCTGGTAAGCTCAACTTTTGTATCATTCTGACTTATCCCATGAATGCTAAAACTAAGCTCGAACCAACACTGGCTTTCTGTATACAAATAACCAGTGGACGATGTTTGATTGATACTTCTCTTTTTTCACAGTACCCGAGATTTCCCCCCCCCCCCCCCGGTGTTTATTGTGGGGGGCGTGGGGACGGGGGGCGATATACCCAAATTCTATGCCAGTTTTTAATCATTCCTCGAAATATCGGCCATTTGTCAAAGGATGTTACCACATACTATTTGATATAAAAGGAGACAATCTTTCCCACAATATTACAGTTATTCTGTTTATATTGCTCTATTTGTGGGCATTACCTTCAACAGATGCTACATTTCATTGTTTATGGGCAGAGGCATTGATTGGAAATATCGTATTGGACTAACAAAGATTGCATTTTTTTCGGTTCATAAAATTATTGATATATATATATATATATATATATATATATATATATATATATATATATATATATATATATATATATATATATATATATATATATAGTATATAGATATATATATATATTATATTCCAAGAGTCATTTCGAAGGTCTATCTAATTTTTATCAGATAAGCAAATGTTCTTCTTGCCATGCTTAATTACAATGATTTCCTCTTCAAAACGTTCACTTCTCATGCATACCTATCTCGAAACTCGCGCCTTCCAGAGTAAGGGATGTTGTTTTGCAAATCATAGACCTCGCCTCGTTTCTGCACGTATATTCCATTTCCACTGGATGGCCAACGCTTTTTCAATACGTTTGGATTACTTTGTATCCAGTTTAATCCTTCAAATCACTATATTCCATTTTACGTATTCTGTGACGTTCCCTTTTTTTGTGTTGAAACTTCTGAATCCATTTTCCAGGCGTAGTATAATTTTTTCCCCAGAGCACTACTGACGTGGAAACACTAATCTACTTAAGACATTTTCTCCTTCCTCGCTCGTATACTTTTCTTAACGTCTGAGTAACCGAACTTGGTGATGCGATTGTAGGTTTTTGCTTTATGTTTTTATTAAGTTCTGGTCAGTGTTTGCATCCTCGTAACTTTAGCTGTTTACTTTTATACATCGAACAGTTCGAGAATTTCGTTTCCACTCTAGGTATAATAGATTCCCATCAACCGTGCATCTGATGTCTAGGCCAGTTCCTTACGACGCTCCTAATTGGCTGTTGATAAGCCAATCACGGGGCTGGAAACTCTCAGTCTCTCGAGAGAGTTGACATAGGCAGGATGGATGTACCACCTCTCCTGAGGGATACTTTTGAAAGACTTATCCCTCAGGAGAGGTGGAGCATAGATCCTACCCATGTGAACTCTCGAGAGAGACTGAGTTTCCAGCCCTGTGATTTGCTTATCAACAGCCAATCAGGAGCGACGTATGGGACTGGCCTAGACATCAAATGCACGGTTGATGTGAGTCTACTATATTTCCCTCCTTCTGGTATTTTTATATCTGTACTAGACAATATCTGCCGTTATAATTACCACTTGTATAGGGTTAACCAAATCAGCCTAATTTATTTTGCTTGTCATATGTATTTCATTACAGGCGATTTCTAAATTTTCAAAAGAATTTTGCAGAATCATTAAAACCGCGTATTCTGCATTTCACATTAACCTTACCTTTTATTTTAATTATCTTGGAAACCTTCAGAGTAGATATCTCTGTTGCTAACCGTCCGTGCTTTCATTACGAAAATTTATTTATTTATTTATTTATTTATTTTACAGATTTTCATAAATTCAAGTCACTACTAGAGGTTTTTTCTAGGTTTACAATAGCCTCATTAAAATTTGTTCTCATTTCTGACTTTTACTTCAAAAATCCTAGTGTTAAAAATATTTTTAGAATAATCGTTATTTTATTCGCTTTGCATTTCTTTACATGAAGTGTATTATACGAATGAAGACTTCTTATGTAGTGGTATTTTTTCCTTCCCTTAATTATTTTCTTCAGATAAAATAATTTCTTCACTTCTAAAATTCACTATATTATCATTTCTCTGTTTCCACCAATGTTATTCGAGTATTTTTCAATATACTTCATTCTTCCCTTTTTATCTCTCCATTTGATTCGCCTGTGTGTATTTTTCAACTGAATTTTAAGGGCGTTTCGTTTGCTCTACTAAATTATCTAATCCCACAGTCGTTTTATATTTATTCCTTTTTCCAATAAACCTTTTTCTTCTTCTTCTTCTTCTTCTTCTTTCACACCGTTATCCCTACATTAAGGGGTCGGTTGCCCGATGCGCCTTCTCCTCCACTGCCTTCTATCAAAGGCATCATCCTCCACCAAACCTCTTACCTCCATATCTGCCTTCACTTTATCTCGCCATCTCGTTCTCTGTCTCCCTCTCGATCTTCCTCCTCTATCAGGTTCCTTCCAAGCCCTCTTCACTTCCTACTCGTCATCTATCCTCAACACATACTCACACCAATAAATCAGTAACCACCAATTATCCTTGCAGATGCAAGAACTGCAGCACTGAACACTGCCATCCGTTCCTACTTCTTGTCTGTGTTTGAATCATACGCTATTTTTTCTTCCATTATTCAAGTCCTCCATTCAGCCATATAGAGTTGGCCATTATTTATTCCTGCATGCTGCGTAGAATGGTCAGCAGAATTACTCTTCGAATTTGTGATATTTTTACTCAATAAAACTGCATGAATGTCATTTATATCTCTAATGTCTAAATACTGGAGATATCAAGGGATGCCTGATAACTCACTTTAAAAACCTTGGAGATTTGTTTACAAACCCTTCTGCAGTGGCCTGTTTAAGCAGCTCCTTTGGGACGTTTTCGGTTTAGGGACGCCGTTTTCTTACGACAGAAACAGCAGGAGTTCATAGTTCAATCTTTTTTGGTCCGACGAAAGGAGGCTGGCACTTGTGTAATGGAGACTCAGAGGATTTGGCCTTCCTAACTAGTAACGTAAACCCTTCGGTTATAACGGAGAGGAGAGAAGTCTGACGACCCGTAGAAGAGGGGTGAAATAACGTGGGTTGATACCTTCCCCATGATTCTCTACTGGTCAAGCATATATCATTGTGTTATGCCAGGAATGTACCGAGATATATCCATAATCCCCGATAACGTCCAACGGTATTTGTGGCACTAATGAGAGCAAATACGTGTTCGAAGCGAAGCCATAAAGCTATTTTGTTCGTCAGTGGAAAACACAAAAATCAAGTATTTGAAGTTCACTCGTGGATGGGTACGAGTTCAGCGTGCGGAATGTTTACTTACGTGAAGGTTTGTAAGCTCCTTTCGAAATGGTTTCCTGTGCCTTTGAAGCAGTTTTCAAAATGTGCCCTACAGAGACGTACTTAAAAGTGAATAAAGTATGTTTGGTTACCGTATTGCTCCACTTAACCATGACAGAACTCTCGCGAAGGTTCTGGATAAACACTCGCGGAAGAGATCGCATTGACAAAGTCGAGGATCGAGGTCAGGCTGAAATAAACAAGCATTTGAATGGAAGAAGTAAAGTATTCCAAAGTTTCCAAAAGGATAGATCATTTACCCACCGTCTTGATAAGTAGTGTCTGATCCAAGTGCTGTTCAAAATATAAATGGAAACTGTGAAACTGATACGAAATTCATTAAGCCATGTAAAGGTACATGAATTCTGAATACAGGTAAGCCTGACAATAGCTCAGGTGCGCGGGAATGAGCCAGCTTCTATTGACTCAGATAATGAGGCAGAACGCTAGGATGGGTTTATACCCATTGAAGATGCGAGGTAGTGAAACGGTTTAATCCTGAAACTTTTCTTTAGACTGTAGGTGCGGTAATTATGCGATTAACAATGACGAGGCCCAGGAATATGGGGATTTTAAAGACACATATATTACAAGTGAAATACGTATCATTGTTTGCAATATCAGAAGTGATGATTGCTATTCTCAATAAGGCGTTATTGAAATAGAATTTTATCATTCTTACAGACCAGTTCTTTTCCAAATTCATGGTTAGAAGACGCACACTCACACACACAGGCATATGTGTATATAGGCATCTGTGATATGTATAAAGTATACCTGTATATTAATGCATATCGTTATATGATGTACAACTTCGAGTAACTAAACTCTACAATGCAATGCGATCAGTTAGGTAAGGCAACCTTCCCTCTATGGTTCTTGTCATCAGTACGACACAATTCCAGCTTCGTGACTTTTCCTTTCCCGGGAGGAAATTGACGATAGCAGGGTGTGCTGAGGACTTTAACGTATTTATTGAATTTGAGATGTGACTGGCAGAGAGAGAGAGAGAGAGAGAGAGAGAGAGAGAGAGAGAGAACTCTAGCGGAATTAGTGGGGAAGTGGTCATAAAGTGAAGGTAAATACTTCACCATTGTGCATCAATAAAAGTGAAAGGAGACTTCGTTTGTTGTGTACAAAACAGGAAAGACTTCAGAACTGCTATATACCTTTTAACGATTACTGAGAGAGAGAGAGAGAGAGAGAGAGAGAGAGAGAGAGAGAGATGAATTGGTTCCAATGTGACACCAGACTTGTACCTTTTAATGATTACAGAGAGAGAGAGAGAGAGAGAGAGAGAGAGAGAGAGAGAGAGAGAGAGAGAGAGAGGGGGGGAGATAAATTGGTTCCAATGTGACATCGGACTTATACCTTTTAATGATTACAGAGAGAGAGAGAGAGAAAGACAGAGACAGAGACAGAGACAGAGACAGAGACAGACAGACAGACAGAGAGACCTAAGAAGGAGAGATGGTTGGTTCCCATATGACATCAACTATATACCTTTTAATCAACGCATTAACGTTGTAAAAATTGTCCATTTAAAAAAAATAAAAGATAAAATACCTCTCTTTATAAATATCAGCAATGAGGATTATGTCTCATTTCCCAACTGAAGACAATTAGCGTTCCTTGTTCCTTGCTCAAATTAGTCAGCCCGGGCTCATTTTACTTGTTGCTATTGCAGTGTTTATCTGTTTCCCCAGACACAGCCTCTGGAGCTCTGTGTTAGACCTCCTTGGGAATATTTCTGGGTAAAGTTGAGTTCGTAATTGCTTTTGTTAATCATCCCGTGAAGAAGAGAGACGCAGCTGATGCTATATTGGTTTCTCTGCTAATGTGAATTTCTTATCTAGTGAGAAATTAGTTCTTAACTTAGAAATTGAAGGATACAGGCATGAAGTTTTTTTTTTTTAAACAAATGTGATGAGAATTTTTATTTTTATTTGGATAAACCTGAATATTCCATTGTGACTTCAATGCAGCTACTTGTAATAGTGTTATTATAACTAACACCATAACTACTTCTACTAGTATTACTATTTGGCTTCAGCTACTGGTCCCTTGTTCGATTGCTACTGCTATTCTAACTATTCAGCACTACTAATTCCGCAGCTACTAACTCGTACTATATCGGCTCTTAATAAACCACAAATAACTTTTGAAAAAATATGAAAAATGTATTCATGAATGATTAGCATCACGAAAATATGTTAGAGTAATGCGTAGCTCTCGAAACGCTGAATAAAACGGGAATAAATATGTACATTCACGTGTACAGTAAAAGTCTCTTTTGAAGTAGATGTATTGAGACTAAAATAAACTTCCATTATTGTTGGTTATTATTAGATGCAAGTACAATTTTTGTAAATATTTTCTACCAAACGTGTTAATGCTATAGTTGTATTCCTTACAAAACTGATAAAACACAGTGATTCATCATATTGGTTGTATTAGGTATAAAGTCGATAAAACAAAGTTATTAATCATATTACTTGTATTCTGTTTAAAGTTGCTAAAACTTAAAGTCATTTAGGGTCATTTCAAGGAAACGAATCTCACACCCTACGTTATATGTGAATACCAATATGTAAACAAAAAGAGGACACATTCTTGATAACATCAAAGTGTCGATAGTTGCATTCAGATCAGCCCAAGGTGTTATATTCATGGATGAATATCACATGCAAATATAAATTCACACAAAGTAGGCACAAAGCCGAGATGATTATATTTTGATAAATTTTCACAAAGGAATTATTAATTTTTATGTTCAAGCAGTTTAAAATTAGATAAAGGTGGTATTATATATACAATTCACAAAGTTTCAAAGAAATTATTTTAAAGGACTACACATGGGAAAGTATTTGAGATTAGTTTTATCACGAGGCTGACGAATTCTTTTATTTTCTAAAATTTTCATCAATGAAAATTATATAGCCAATTGGATAAGTCCTTGTTTCCTCTACATCAAAAATAATAAGTCGAGGTAAAGAACATTTTGGTGAGAATACCCAACTCCTAAGGTACCGACCAACCAAGGGTCATCATCAAAACGTGACGAGAAATACCTGTAAAAGAGTAATCCAAACTGCCAGCCTTCCTTGCGTGTTTTATGCCCGTTTTCTTTATGGAGCTGAAAATTATTCTAGCGTCATTATCCCATCCATTCTGGAAGCAATTAGGCAAGAATCAATTTCAAACCCAGAAATTCACGCACAATGCGGTCACCAACTCATTACATTGGAACGAGCTTATTGATCCTGCGATACGGGTCATGGAAACAAAACGGTACGAGCCACAATTATCGTAAACTTTCGCTGAAACAGAAACTGCTGGAGGTAACCCCGTCCTCAAATGATTCGGTAAAGCGCTTTGCAGTGGCAGCGAGTGTGCATGTGTGTGTGTGTGTGTGTCTATGCTGAAACACCGAGTACCCTTTAACGGCTTTCTGCTAGGCTGCTGCAATAGATGAGAGAATGGTATAAATGATTTCCAGATCCTGGAAAGCAGTGATATCAGCGGCGAGACCGATACATTGAGTTCTCTGGCCGGGTCAGAGTTACAGTAACGAGGAGGGTGGGGTGGGGGTGGGGGAGGGATTTTAAAAGCGGAGGACGTTGCCAAGATGGCGTTTCAGAGTTTCATGTCCGGATTTTGACGTAAAAGATTATGATTGATTTTCTCGAAAAATGTTGCCTATCTCTTGATGTAGGTCATTCAGTGCTATGTTATTTATAACATTTCATTTCCTACTTTCTTTCGTATGAACGTAAACTCAAACAACCTAGAGAAAGCTTTATTAAATGAGGTACTTATGCATATTTAGCTCAGATTACAGAATTATGGTATTTTCTGCCCAGGAGAACATTCTACCAGAAAGCGCTTCATTTGAACTTATTCAATTTCCTGTAGTCTACAAAGTTGATATCAGGTGAGAGCGAATTAATTTCAGTTTTATTTATTTATTATTTTTTTTTAAATATGATCAAACGAAGTTTATGTTAACTTGTCAAAAGTAAATATATTTTGAGATGGATATGATGGACATCCTAAGTTAGGTTAGGTTCAAGTTATGGCAAATGATATGACATATCTTCATGTATGTATCAGACATCGGCTTTTGTTTTATGTTGAATCTCATAAGTATAATCACATTTAATTTATATTTTTCTTTATCATTTCATTTTAATGCAACAATGAGCTTTCATGACTTAATCTCATTCTTGAGATACTGGACCAACTTTTCAGTATCATTTTATCGAGATAAAAGGATCAAGCGAAATATTGTTGGCTTTCAAAACAGCTTATAATAGATTCATTGTGCTTCTTCAGCAATGCGCAACATCAAAGTCTGCGTATGTGCTTCTTCGTATGTCAAATTACTTTTGCAGACTTATCCCTGATCCTGTTCTGCCAAACTTCTGGCAACATTTTTGCTATCAAATGTTTGAGCTAACCTTCTCGTATCTTGTATCTTCGCCGTTTATACGACAATTTTTTTCCTGCCGTGAATATGATCAGGGGAGAGAAAACTCCTGATAATTAGGAGACTATTTTGTCGAGCCCTTCTTTAAAACGGGTTTAGTCTTTTTTGGCTCAGAATTAAAGTTTCAGGAAACTTGTTCTTTTCAGTCATATCTGCCTCATTATATTGTAATCCGATTTTTAATGACCTCTTATCCTGGATACGTTGTCAGCCTCGTTTAAAAAAATAAAAATAAAAAGCTGCTAACGAAGACGGTGGCTTCTGATGACAGTTTTTACTGAAGATGTGTTTCTGGAAAACCAAAAATATCACGTAATTGAATCAACTTACGTATTCTATTTTATTTCAGCTCAGCCCAACAAATATATTTGTTTTTCATACTATATTTTCCTTTCAGACATTTTTAAGTTCTGAAAAAAATTACGAAATTAAATCAACTTATGTATTCTATTTTATTTTAGCCCAGCCAAACAAATACATTACTTTTTCTTATTATATTTTCCTTTCAGACATTTTCAAGAGTTCTGATCAATTGTTATATCTAGGAATAGATATGCGACCCCACATGACCCACATGACCTGCTTTGGCCGAAGAGTTCAGTAAGCTGGTCAGCCAAGTGAGGAGGCTGGAGAAGAGTGGAGATTCCTGGAAGTTTAGCACGGGAAAGTTACCTTATCGATCTCCACTTGAATCTTATCAGTTTTCCACCGAAAGCCATTCCACAGAGGGTAAGCTGGGAGCTCTTTCATTCATCCCCTGCTACAGATTTCCTTCTTTCCCCGAAAAGCGTATCCTAAAATAGTTAGAAATCGAGATGTCAAGAATTCAATCTGTGTTATATCCCAATTGTACTTGGTGGAATAATCATAGATAATACCGATGTTCTTAAATCTTCTTTATTTGTCTTCAACCGAAGCTACAGTAATCCTGTTAATTCAATAGCTATATACAGACTGGCGAGATAAGTATTTACGTAGCCAAAGGTAAATGTTAACTGCTCTTTGGTAAATGATCACCAACCCAATATAACAACATATTTATAAAACTGTTGTACTTTAAACGTGCTTTGTTACATTACTAATAATAGCCAGTTATACTCTCTTGTTCTATCATAAATAAATATAAATGTAACTGAACTGCCATACCGTCATAATTGTATTCTGAATTTAAATGGTAGATTAATGAATGAGCTCATGCTTAAATTCCTTTAATAAAATCATAAATAAAATAAGGGATAAGAACATATCAGAAATAGATTCAGGAATAATAAATTCCCATTTACAATAATGACTTAATCGTCAAAGACGCCATAGCTAGAGAGTTTGAAAGATATTTCTTGTGAATTTAAGGCCATTTGAGCCGATGCACTAAATATCTGATTTCTTATTTGCCATTAACTCTTAACCCTGACTTGTGAGTGTTCGTGTTCCATATTATAGCTGAAACTGCATGCTGTATGTTATGTTGTTGCTGTAACACGCCAACAGAAAAAGTACTTCTTGGATTCTTTTATAGTGTAAAGAATTTTTTCGGCGTTAACAATATATTTTCTATGTAAATGAATTTTTCCATTCTCATTCAATGTATTTTGTATTCATTATATTTTAATTATAAGTTTTTTTATTTTTATAAAACAATGGTTTATTTCATGTAATTCAGTAAATATATACACAAATTTTATGACTTTATATTTACCCACATAACCTCCATTTATAAAATTATAGTTAGTAAGTAATGGATCAACCAATCACTGCTGAGGATGTTGCAGCCAATGAGAGGTAAGAGCTTCTCCCCATATGGCGTTCCTTGCGTTTATGAACTGCAGTTCGTAAACGCTATTCAAAAGGCTCCTGAAATTAAGTTATTTACTTATATATTAGGTTTAGGGGGCATTTACCCGTAAAGGTAATACAATCCATGATCTATAGGTAGTAAAATAATGTTTTTATACGGAATTTATTGTATAATGTATTAAACTTTTAATTTCGTTAGTATAAAACCACTCGGTAAGAGACAAAAATACTAGGATGAACTGAATTTCCGGTATAGCTAAGCTGACAGGCTCGTGATTTGAATTTAGTATTCAAATTGATATTGCGCTTTGAGCAGTTTTATTAACAATTTAACATTTAACTAATATTTATAAAGAAACAATATCATGACATATGTTTGTGTTGACTTGCCTAAACCTCAATTCATCCTATATGATAATTTGAAGCCATCTTGGCTAGAGCGTTTGAAAGTCGTTTCTCACACCTTTTGGTTGACGCCATCTTAGCCAGAGCGTTTGAAAGTCGTTTCTCACACATTTTGGTTGAAGCCATCTTAGCTAGAGCGTTTGAAAGTCGTTTCTCACACCTTTTGGTTGAAGCCGTCTTAGCTAGAGCGTTTGAAAGTCGTTTCTCACACCTTTTGGTTGAAGCCATTTTAGCTAGAGCGTTTGAAAGTCGTTTCTCACACCTTTTGGTTGAAGCCATTTTAGCTAGAGCGTTTGAAAGTCGTTTCTCACACTTTTTGGTTGAAGTCATCTTAGCTAGAGCGTTTGAAAGTCGTATCTGACACCCTCCTTTACGCTGATGCCATATACAAATATTCGAACTTACCATTTTGTCATTGATAAAATATAACGTTAGAGAATTCTAACAACACTACAAGAAGAACAATATATACATATATATATATATATATATATATATATATATATATACTATATATATATATATATATATATATATGTATATATATATATATATATATATATATATATATATATATATATATATATATTGGTGGCATATGTGAATATTTTAATTGTATAAAGTCCAATGGCATTTGAGTCGCATATTGTTGCGATATATATATATATATATATATATATATATATATATATATATATATATATATATATATATATATATATATATATATATATATATATATATATATATATCACAGGGAAAGGGGAAGAATGAGTCTCTACATTCTGATGGGAATACGGGAATAAGGTTACTCATAACGACTGCATGCGTACGCAGATAAATAAATAATAGAGACATACATGAGCACATACGTACTTACGAACACACACACACACACACACTCACCTACGCAGAGATATACACGCAGACACAACTTCGATTTCAAAACCGAATAAGTAAACAAGGAAACGACGGACTAATCGGGAGGCAGGTGTCGCCATCAACCGAGTTTATGTCGCAACTTTGGTAACCCGAAATATACCCTACCCCCACCCCCAATGCCACCAACAACACCCCCGCCCCCACCTGGTGGCGGGAAGCCCAGCTCAGCCCTGAACAACAGAATATCCTGAAATGGCTTTGCATCGGAAATGCTGGGAAGCATTGCATACGAGTCATGAAGGTACGTAAATTCTGGATATTTTACCTAAATAGGAGTACAAAGACTTTAAACATCATATAAAGTCTCCGTGAGTAATATGTAAGCCATAATTTACCTAAATAAGAGTACAAAGGCTCTTTGAACATCATATGAAGTCTCCATCAGTAATACCTAAGGCTCAATTTACCTAAATAGGAGTACCAAGATTCTTTAAACATCATGTGAAGTCTCCATCAGTAATACGTAAGCCATAATGTATCCTTAATAAGAGCACAAAGATTCTTTAAACATCATATAAAGTCTCCATCAGTAATACGCAAGGCATAATGGAGACTATATTTTGAATTTAAACTTTCCATCCCTCTTAAATTTGACTTTAGTTTTCGTATACTTCCCTACAGCAAGGGTGTCATATAGTTACAAAAGACTAACCATGAATTCTGTGAGTTTGACATGACAAGCTAAGTGAGATCGCCACTACCTCACCATCTTCATAAAAACAAGTTGTGACACACTGGAAGTATAACCTTGATTTGAAAAGCACTCAAATCAGGCACTGAATCCCTCACTACCGGGGAATCTTCCATAGTTTCGTAAATATGAGGAACACAAAAGGGTATCAAGGCACCACAGACCTCTCTCCGCGCATGTGCAGGACTCAAGGTCACTCGTTACCGACTCGAATCAGGCTGCGTCCTTTGGGCCGGATGGCTTCGTTAGTAAATAAAAAACGTGAGAGTAGATCTGAGCAGGATAAGGTCCGGATGGTAGCTGGGAAACAAAGAACTAGAGAGATGAGTATTAATATGGGAAGTGAAAGAATAGAGGCGGTACGTTCGAACAGGCGTTTGGGCAGTGAATGTCTCTGAGGAACTCGAACTGGCATATATTTGATGAACAGTAAACTGCGCCTGCACCTGCTACAGGTAACAACAATTTACCTGAAAAACTAGGGATCAAAACGGATTAATAGTTATATATATATATATATATATATATATATATATATATATATATATATATATATATATATATATATATATATAATATATATATAAAGGCAAATACTACGAAGGAAAATTAAAGAACGGAGCGGTATGCTAGGCCTATTGACACGACTGTCCTTTACTAGCACCGTTGTGTCGAAGGACCTAATAGCACCAAACTTTTGTTTCACCGTCATTCGTGGCATCTGGGTTTATCTATATATATTCATCACGTTCCATATTTTTTTGTCATTCAGTTATACATAAATATATTATATATTATGTAGCGCAATCACAAAACTTCCACGAGATATCATATATACAGGTTTTCCACAAAAGTGGAGAAAATGACAGATTGAGCAATGATTGCTGTCCTATAATTGTTACGCTGGTAATTAACAATCGCTTCGTAAAGAAACTTAGATAACTATAATTAAACTTAATTACATTTGATTCAAGAACACTAATTATCAGCCATTCTTTAATGACACCCACGCCTCTAAGGCATGCCAAAAAAAATATTAGTCGTAAAATACAAAAATAAAAATTCACATCAAATACGACTTACTCAGTTTCACGACATCGAACGAAAAAAGACGAAACCGAATAAACAGCTTTCGAAAGAACAAAAGTCGTCCAATTAATCCACGAAAGAGAGTAACGAAAGATAGAAAGAGATTGATGGACAAAAAGATTAATGCTTTCCCTGAGTCGCGACCACTGATGGAAAACGCTTTCTTACTTAGCGTCCGCAGAGAAATGGGTGGTTTTTCTTTAGTTGTTCTAAGTCCTCTTGATGGAATTTAATTTATATATCCTGTGCACTAACTATTATAACGCTCAATGCATTTTTTTTCTCTCCAATATTATTACTGTTATTACCAATGTTATGATTACTATCTTTTATACTAGCTCAACTATTGTGTGGATAGTGCCGTTCATTCATGTATCTAGATTGTGTATGTTACTGTCTGTATTCTGTATATTCCATGTATATGGCCCTGAGCTGAAATAAAGGATAGTATTATTATTATTATTATTATTATTATTATTATTATTATTATTATTATTATTATTATTATTATTAATTACTTAAGGCAGACAGAACGCAGACAGAGATAGGCAGCATCACCATTTCCGCTTACTCTGGGAGTAAGCCTGCAAACTACTTTGTTGTTGTTCTTGTTGGGGGGTAAGGAAAGCCCTATGGAATAGCCTAAAAAGGTCTGACAAAAGTGTTTTGCCTTGAGTTTTATATATAGAAGAATTTTAGGATGGGACATTTATGATTTATTTATTCAAATGAAAATGTAAAGTATAATAATGTGCATGTTATATAGTACAGAACGTTTATTTCTAATGAAATACAGCGTATTTATTTTAATTTTCGTTGCTGAAACAACGCGCTATTCGACCGTAGATTTCAGTGCTCATGGAGTAAGCTGAAGGTCCGATTACGCCTTGTTATACTTACACAGTATGAACTCTGAGATATTTTACTCTTGAGGTATATGTTACTCAGCAGGTGATTAAAGGACGCGCATTCAACGAATTCGCTGTGGTTTTTCTAAACGAATAATACCTTTCTTCGTGATTCCATATGATTCATATAAATTATTCATATTTCCTATATTCCAGCAGGCTTCTGGAATTGCGTGGGAGGCACAGCCAAAGAAACCCGCAAAACAACACGAAAGAATGAGCCCTTTTTCTCCAAAATACAGGACCGAAAGAAAGAGCTAAAGTATTGGAGACAGAAAATGAGAGAATGGCAACACGAAGGGAGCAGCTATAAGTCATCGCGAGAAGAATGGAACTCCTGACTGGTATTAGCTTCTGAGGAGGAAGCTTTATCAACACGGTAGGAATCATGGAAAAGAAGGATATCCAGTCCTCCATAAAGTCCTAAGATGTTTGTGCCGACCCAAGTCATTGAATGTAGATTCTATATACAAGTTTCAGGTCGGCCCAACTGTAGCCAAGTGATATGCGATTTACAATTTAGAATATTTAGGTTTGTACGTACCAATACAAATTACAGGTATGCAAAAACACCATCAAGATATAGGCAGACATACAGGTGTATATACTCACAAACACGCACTCTCATGCTTTAAAATATATATATATATATATATATATATATATATATATATATATATATATATATATATATATTATATATATTATACATATATAATATATATATATATATATATATATATATATATATATATATATATATATATATATATATATATATTATACATATCTATATAGATATATATATATATATATATATATATATATATATATATATATATATATATATATATATATATATATATATATATATATATATATATATATATATATTGACGAACTATCTCTAAAAACATGCGATATCTCATGTAGTCGTAAAGCTAGAGGAAGGAATGAAAGAGTTGACCGAGCGTTTTCGTGTATTTTTCACACCTCTTCAGGGTCAAAGTGATACAAAAATTCATTA
>NC_061107.1:414109-416609 GCF_015104395.2 Macrobrachium nipponense
CAGATAAGACTTCAAGATTTTATCTGTTTGATCGAATTTTCCCAGACCAAGCCGTAAGCTCCCCGTAGGTAGGAGAGAGAGAGAGAGAGAGAGAGAGAGAGAGAGAGAGGTTAAAACGGAAAAAAGCCAGTGCTCTCTCACTAATACCTTCAAGTATCGTGTCATTCAGTGTTTTATACAACATTCGACTCTCTAGTCATTCCAGCCCAATTCCCTCTTTCACAAATCACATTTATTCCCAGAAATAAATATCGCCGCTTGTCACTGTCTCCCGTTGCAGCATCATGATTAGATTGAATTTTTCGAACGAATCGACGCTGTGATATATTAAGATTCTCGAACTTCCAGTCGCGTATTGATGATGAGTCGATGGCTCTTGACTGGCTTATATATATATATATAGATATATATATATATATATATATAGTATATATAATATATATTATATATATCTATATATATATATATATATATATATATATATATATAGATATATATTATATATATATATATATATATATATATATAATATATATATATATATATACTATTATATATATATATATATATATATATATTATATATATATATATATATATATATATAATATATATATATATATATATATATAGATATATATATGAATATATATACTATATATATATATATCTATATGCTATATATATATATATATATATATATATATATACTATATTTATATATATATATATACTATATATATATATATATATAGATGATATATACTATCTATATATATATATATATATATATATATATATATTCTTCAACCGCTCGTTGCATTCATTGAGCGGCTAATTTCCAAACAGGAGTCATTTAGTGGAAAGTGAAAATGCTCTGCAATTCACACTTCGTCTTCCGTCGTTGTAGGGTCGTGTGTTGGTAATCAGTAGCAAAAATGAACTGATTTGATTTCATGATTCAGGCCGTCTATTTACCTATTTTCACGTAGCTATCAGCAGCAAAAATTAAGGTTGATTTAATTTCATGAAATTCAGAGTCTATTCATTTTTTTCATGTTGCAATCAGCAGCAAAAATTGAGGTTGATTTGATTTCATGAAATTCAGGTCGTCTATTTACCTACTTTCATGTTGCAACCAGCAACAAAAATTAACTTATTTGATTTCATGAAATTCAGGCCGTCTATTTATCTATTTTCATGTTGCAATCATCAACAATTAACTGATTTGATTTCAAGAAAATCATGTCGACTGTTTTTTATGTTTTCACGTTGCAATCAGCAACACAAATTGAAGTTGTATTGATATAATGAAATTCAGGTCGTCTATTTACCATGTTGCAATCAGCAAAAAAAAAAAAAAAGGAGTTAGATTTGATTTTGTTTAATTTATGTTGTCAAGCTAGGCACTGTGTCAGTTGCGGGAATTAATCGCCTAAGAAAGGTTTGGAAGAACAAGGATCCGAAGGTGGAACTAACTGAAAACGTCAAAGAGGCTGGACAGCAAACCTGGAGAAAGAAATCGGGTACAACTTTGGACCTTTGGGGACGCCGCTAACACCCTATAGTAATGCCTGCTACAGTGCACCGCGAGAGGAACACTGACGGCACTGATCCTCACGGGGCAAAAAAAAGTAGATGACCCCAAATAGTGAGAGAGGAAAAAGTAAGTCAGTAACAAGCAATTAAATAAAAGTTATTTTTCTAGCAATTCCGAGCCATCATTATGAATATAATTGAGCTCAACTTTCACTTGCTAAGGGGAGACTGATTCAGTGACTAGAAGTCTCTCTTTCTGTGAGTGTGTGTGTGTGTGTGTGTGTGTGTGTGTGTGTGTGTGTGTGTGTGTGTGTGTTTCTTTCCGAGCTCGTGTTGCACCACCTGACTCCGTATCGTAATGTGATTCCCCACGAAGAGATGAAATTTGCATGACAGGAGCAGGAAGCACTTATCCTGAAAACAAAGGGGCATTCGATTTAGCTGTCGTGATGACAGAGGCCTCGAATGCAATCAGCTGGTCTGGCTGATCAACCGTCAAGACAAGATGGCTACGGAGGTGTAAGCTTGTAGGGTGATCCACTAATAAATAAGTAAAAGAAAAAGTTTCTTCGGTGGTGGCCTGTCTTGTTGGCACTCGTAGCGCTGCCAAAAGTACGATTATGGCTAACTATAATCTTGAATAAATATAAAAAACTACTGAGGCTGGAGGGCTGCAATTTGGTATGCTTGATGATTGGAGGGAGGATGATCAACATACCAGTTTGCAACCCTCTAGCCTCAGTTGTTTTTAAGATCCGATGGCGGGAAGAAAAAATGCGGATGGACAAATGAATAAAAGCTCCATGTTTTAAAGGAGAATATATTAGCCCATTTTCAGTTTTGAGTGAAGGCGTCCCTGGAAGGAGACTTGCTCAGAAAATAGATAACTAATCGCATAACGGTGCGAGTTTCGCTAAAGTCTCTATATAATCGCCTTTTCTGAAAGAGCGGAGAGAGGCCAC
>NC_061107.1:421609-436609 GCF_015104395.2 Macrobrachium nipponense
AACATATTTCTGTTATTTTCAGCGCTACTACCGATAATTTAGCGACTTCTCCATTACAGGCCAATCTATTTCCGTTGAAGTTTTGTTCTCAGATAATTGATACTGATGATTAGTGATGATTATGTGTAAAAAGAAGAAAGCAGAGGTTAAAGGAGAGAAAGATGAGGTAAAAGGTAAAGTGAGGAAAAAGATAAGGATATTATTTGGACATTTATAGTGACGGTGCACCTCGGACGAGTTGGCACATCACTAGGCCTAGTGTAAATGAGGAGAGTGATTCAGAATGTGATGATGCATAACCCCCGTGCCACCAGCATGTGTGCCAAGAGCATCTTAATACCTGTGGGCACGTGTGCCAACAGCATCCTCATACTTAAGGGCACGTTTGCCAACAGTATACCCATACTTATGGGCACGTATGCCACCAGTATCCTCACACATACGGGCACTTGTGCCACCACTGGAAGTGGTTCCCAGCTGTGGAACCTTCGATGAGGGTAACACTAGGCCTAGGAACAGCATGCAATGGGAAGAAATGTAGTACCAAGCAGCTGTTCCATACCAGAAACGTTAGTTTATTTTACTTGCAAGAACTAATTATTCATTTGAACAAGAACCAAAGGTACACTCGGCAAGAAAAGTCAAGATACAGTTTTTTGAAATCTTCGGACATATATCGTTCAATAATGCCACACCTGGCAACTCTAGAAAGGGGGCGGAGCTTCAAAATCATAGCGTTTGTTGCTCTCTAGATTTCCATTAACTTTACACCATAAAGATTCGGTAGAGGTCCTATAATCATTTACTTTGGATGTAGAAACAGGCTCTATATTATTCGTTAATTTAGTTTGGTGACGTCAGTTCAGGGTAGAATATTGATCATCCTTTTTATAAAACCTACTGTGAAACCTTATTCATAAGTAATGTTTGACACTAAACTGGCGTAAAATTCATACGTAATTGAAGACGGATCTTAAACAGTGAGAGAAAGTGTTTTAAAATTTGGGCAGTACTTGTGGAAATCATGAGGAACAATACAGTAAAAAATGAAATATTATGACGATAGAGAGAGAGAGCGCGTAAGCATAGGCCTATTGATAGAGATACTTAATTCATTATATTTACTTTGAGAGATTAAGTGATGATATTTTTTCAAATGTTTCAAAAGTGGAGAGAGAGAGAGAGAGAGAGAGAGAGAGAGAGAGAGAGAGAGAGAGAGAGAGAGAGAGAGAGAAACTTGGAAGAGAGGAAGAGAGAGAGAGTGCGCAAGCATAGGCCTATCTATAGAGATACTTATTTCATTATATTAACTTTGAGAGAGAGAGAGAGATAGAGCAAAATCTGCTTACGTGAAAGCTTAGGCCTATTTATAACTACTTAATTTCATTATATTTTGTTTGGGAGACTGAGTGGTAATATATATTTTTAAAGTATGTTTTAGAGGTGGAGAGAGAGAGAGAGAGAGAGAGAGAGAGATAGAGAGAGAGAGAGAGAGAGAGAGAGAGAGAATTATAGCATTGGTGACGGATTTGTGACGTGGGAAAGGCAGAAGAAAAAGCGGTGAACCGGAGCACAGATACCTGGGAAACAGGTTGATATGACTGCCAAGATCGTGCTGCACTATGCTAGATGAAATTTGAAGGATCATAATATTCAATCGACAGTTGCCGTAACATTCAGATTGTAAAATGACGTGGAAAATTTTAGGTACAGGCTGCGGTCATTCTTACTCTCTTGATATGGTCCGTACTTTTGAAAATCGGCGTTCATCCACAAATCATTCACGAAAAAAGCTGTGTTAAGTAAAAATATTTATTACCACAAATAACTCAATATGTATTGCACAGGCAATTAAAGTTTTATATCGTGCAAAAATGCTGATGTGTTGGGAGATCTTTCAGCCTCGCGGCAAAGAAATGCAGTCGTGTAGGGCTGTAGGCTACTACGAACTGCTTTGTAATGGGAGCATATAGCCAGAAAATCTTTGAGCTGACATGCTACTTTAACATTGATAAAGATTTATGTTTAAAGACAGTAGCTTTGTAAACAGCAACTACCATACGTAAACCAGTATCCAGTGACTTGCGCTTTCCCGCTTGAAGTTCTAGGGCTCTTCCTCACATCATAGAAAACGCTCTTGCGGATGTAACTAGATTTGCGCAACCTACCTTAGCCGTCGCAACATTGACTGCCATTGACGTCAGCTAACTTTAATCGCGTTGGAATACAAACATGAGTTTGTGGAAACTAAAATAATTGCATTCACCATTTACGATGATGCAATAATATCGCTGTTCATGAAGGAAAACGAGTAAATATTGTTGTCGGGATACATAGTACTACAATCAGAAATTCACATTCTATCTACCAGATCTCTATGAACGAATCAATCTGAGAAATTCCAATTACTTCGGACATATATCGTGTTTTTAAGTATCTGAACAGTTTTGTTTTGCAGTTTTAACTTATATGATATAATTTGCAGTGTATTTTCATATTCTAGAGTAAATTTAGCGATATTATGTCTTTTCGGTACAAACAAATGGGAAATTCGATGAACGAAAGCTAATGCAAACTGTATATTCAGTTTTCTTATTATTATTATTATTATTATTATTATTATTATTATTATTATTATTATTATTTATTTATTTATTTATTTTTTTTTTTTTTTTTTTGCTCTATCACAGTCCTCCAATTCGACTGGGTGGTATTTATAGTGTGGGGTTCCGGGTTGCATCCTGCCTCCTTAGGAGTCCATCACTTTTCTTACTATGTGTGCCATTTCTAGGATCACACTCTTCTGCATGAGTCCTGGAGCTACTTCAGCCTCTAAGTTTTTATAGATTCCTTTTCAGGGATATTCTTGATCGTTGCCTAGTGCTCCTATGATTATGGGTACGATTTCCACTGGCATATCCCATATCCTTCATATTTCTATTTTCAGATCTTGATACTTATCCAATTTTTCTCTCTCTTTCTCTTCAACTCTGGTGTCCCGTGATATTGCGACATCAATGTTTTATTATTATTATTATTATTATTATTATTATTATTATTATTATTATTATTATTCAGAATATGAACCCTATTCACATGGAACAAGCCCACCACAGGGGCCACTGACTTGAAATTCAAGCTTCCAAAGAATGTGGTATTCATCAGGAAGCAGGAGAAACCAAGTTTAATCAGACGTTACCTACTTTGACTGTTTACGAGACCAACCGAGAGGAAACGCCCCTTTACTTGTCATCTGCAACTCTGGTCAGTTGTCGATGATAACAGCTTAAAGCTTCCCGTCGTCCTCTAGATTTCTCTCTAGCATCCTGGTTTTGATAGGTACGCAACGAAAAAGCGTGTAAGGTATATTACAAGTTCAAGTTCCCTAAGAAATCCGCAAAGACATAAACATGTCTTCAGAAATGCAATTCAAAATAATCGTCTCTACTGGTTTATGTAAAAGAACATATGCTAATGTGATATGACTTCAGTTTGCACTATTTTTGTTTGTTATTGTTTAGGTGGTTCAGATTTGACACTTTCAGGATTGTCTGCATGTATGTAGATATTAGCATGGTTGCAAGACATTACATTCTTATCCTGTCTACGATATTTGATCAAAATAAATGTCTGGAGTAGATTTGCATACTGTATACAAATGAAAGGAATTTATACATGGTATGACGAGTGTATTCTTCGCGTTGACTGAGAGTCTGGACCTTAGTGATAAAGGGACGTGAGGATCTTTCTAATATAGGACGATTTATTTCAATTCCTTTCCAGTAAATGGAAAATCCTTTACATTGGTGATAGATGTGGAAGAAAGATACATGTTAAAGTAACGACTAGCCAGTAAAAGCAACCGTTTAGAATAGGTGATTTTGAGACCATCAGAAATGTACCGATATTTTTGAAGATATGAATACCTTTGAACGTGGTTTTCAAACCTTTATTGTTACCATGAGAGAGAGAGAGAGAGAGAGAGAGAGAGAGAGAGAGAGAGAGAGAGAGAGAGAGAGAAGAGAGAGAAGAGAGAGAGAGAAGGGGGGGACAGGTGTATTTTTTCATTTTGAGATATGAATACCTTTGAACGTGGTCTTCACACCTTTATTGTTACCATGAGAGAGAGTGAACATGGTCTCCAAAGATTGAGAGAGAGAGAGAGAGAGAGAGAGAGAGAGAGAGAGAGAGAGAGAGAGGTGGTTTGTAAATAAGACGTCTTTGTTTTCCAGTTTGAATCTCATATTACAATGAAGAATTCTGCATTAATGAGATTTGATAGTCACTACTGTACCAGATATTTTTTCTTCCAAAGTCTTTTTAGATTTTTTCCCAGTTTCTTCATTCATTATTTCATGAGTTTATAACTAAATACGAAATAATGCAGCATACAGTGAAATTGTGGTGATGTTAGTCGTTTTTATCATGTTCGCAACTGAGCAAAAGATGGCATTGTGTGTTTTTTTTTCCAAGTGAGATACGTCAATACATCATTATTAAGGCGCGTTATTCAGAATCAGTTTTGTCGGGGTTCAGGGGGATGGGGTGGGGGTGGGGGGGGGGGGGGGGGGGGGGGGGGGGGGGGGGGGGGGGGGGGGCAGTAATCATACTATCTTCACTACGTTGTGAAAGAGAATCTTATACCTCAAGTCAATTCAAACTATCAATAGAAATCTCAACATCAATAGTCTATTACTGCTGTGTGAATTGTGCCTTATTACATTACCGATGAGATCTTTGGCTGTGAGCGAAGTACCCATCATCGTTATCTACCTCAATCGAGTAGAAATTCCACTAACGAGCCAGTATCTACAAGAGTGCAGTGTAGAGAAGTGCCTGTGATCACTGGTGCGTAGGTGCCGTGAGCGGGCGTACTGTAAGCGAGCTCTGGAACCAACAGCGACCTTATTCAGATCAGTGATGTAAAAACTACTATTTGGACGATGAGACTTGGAAGGAAAGGGGAAATAAAAGAGATGACGGAGAGAAGTAATAATCTTTAGATGATGTACCGAGGTACGGTTAAGCACAGATTTCGGGGTGCAGTTAGTTACAGATTTCGAGGTACAGTTAAGTACAGATTTCTAGGTACAGTTAAGTACGAGGTACAGATAAGTACAGATTTCTAGGTGCAGTTAAGTACAGATTTCGAGGTATAGTTAAGTACAGATTTCTGGGTACAATCAAGTACAGATTTCTAGGTACAGTTAAGTTCAGATTTCTAGGTACAATTAAGTACAGATTTCAAGGTACAGTTAAGTACAGATTTCAGTTAAGTACAGATTTTGGGGTACAGTTAAGCACAGATTTCTAGGTACAGTTATATTCAGATTTCTAGGTATAATTAAGTACAGATTTGGAGGTACAGTTAAGTCCAGATTTCAGTTAAGTACAGATTTCGAGGTACAATTAAGTACAGATTTCGAGGTACAATTAAGTACAGATTTCGAGGTGGAGTTAAGTACAGATTTCAGTTAAGTACATATTTCGAGGTAAGTTAAGCACAGATTTCGAGGTACAATTAGGTACAGATTTCGAGGTACAGTTAAGTATAGATTTCGATTTACAATTAACTACAGATTTCGAGGTGCAGTTAAGTACAGATTTTGATGTACAATTAAGTACAGATTTCGAGGTGCAGTTAAGTACAGATTTCTGGGTAAAATTAATATAGATTTCGGGTTCAGTTAAGTGCAGATTTCGATGTACAGTTAAGTACAAATATCGAGGCACAATTAAGTACAGATTTAGAGGTGCAATTAATTACAGATTTCATGTAACAGTTAGTTACAGATTTCGAGGTACAATAAAGTACAGATTTCTAGGTACAGTTAACTTCAGATTTCTAGGTAAAATTAAGTACAGATTTCGAGGTACAGTAAAGTACAGATTTCAGTTAAGTACAGATTTTGGGGTACAGTTAAGCTCAGATTTCTAGGTACAATAAAATACATATTTCTAGGTACAGTTAAGTTCAGATTTCTAGGTACAATTAAGTCCAGATTTGGAGGTACAGTTAAGTACAGATTTCGAGGTACAATTAAGTACAGATTTCGGAGTACAGTTAAGCACAGATTTCGAGGTACAATTAAGTACAGATTTCGAGGTACAGTTAACTACAGATTTCGATGTACAATTAACTACAGATTTCGAGGTGCAGTTAAGTACAGATTTCTGGGTAAAATTAAGTACAGATTTCGAGGTTCAGTTAAGTACAGATTTCGAGGTACATTTAAGTACAGATTTCGAGGTACAGTTAAGTACAGATTTCGAGGTACAATTAAGTACAGATTAAGTGCAACGACCATTGTTAATTTGACGGTGCAGTCAAAGACTGGAAATTCGACCGAATGTGAGGTTTTTAACTGATAGTAACACGCAAACCGTTATGGAACAAACAACAGTGTCCAAAATAAGAGATTCGTAAGATGATGACCTTTTACTGACAGGAAAAGAACGCAATTTAATGATTGCGTAAAAATCTTTAGACCAAAGTTGCGAGGGTTTGACAGTGTCAAGAGAGATACGAGGGAGTTGGGATTGAGTGAGGACGATGCACTGGGCAAAAGAAGAAGAAGAAGAAGAAGAAGAAGAAGAAGAAGAAGAAGAAGAGTTACCGAGATGAATGATGAATGAAAAATGAATGCCGTGAATAAATGAATGGGAAATAGGGCTCCAGCAACAAATGGAATAACTCGCGTGCTGGCTAACAGGAAATAATAATTAAATGAATAACTTTTGTTCTTCAACAATTTGCTGGCCCTGGCTACAGAAATGTTATTTATGTTCTGTAGATTGTTCAAAGAAAGTGAACGACAGTTAGAGACAAGTGAGGCATCATGTCAGATGGAAATATATATAAAATGTTTTGGAGGCGATTCGGATGTGGCTATCATTTTATGAAATGACCACTTACAAAGAGCAGGATTGACTGTCCTTTCAAAAGGCAATCAGATCAAACTGACATCAGAAGTCTCAACCACGAAGATAAACGTAAATTTTTGTCAAACAGGATTTTTCGTTCTTCAAAATATTTTTGCTGAATAACCATTTGGGAAATGGGTCTAGAGAAATTCCAATTATTCCACGAAAAGCCATTTTCAATTTAACGACGACGTATCGATATGTATAAGGGCATTATTCTCATTCTTATCATTCCAATTAAAAGCTTCTCACCCTAGCTAACCCCAGGGAAGACTTGCTTCAAATTTTCGGGTACCCTCATCCTTCCCCTCCAAGGGTAATTTATGCAGGCCTTCGCACGCTCCAGCACCAGCGAAATACTTTGTATGCCGCTGGCTTTGTTGCCATGGATACGGGCAGCGTCTTCCTGGATTGGCGCCTTCTGACAGGCAGGCCAATCTTCCTACGGCGCTAATCCGTCCAGATACCATTTTAGCGTGTTCCACTGCGCAAGGATCAGTTCGAACGGAAAACAAATGCAATGAGTCAAGAAATAGGCAGCAGGGTTGCGATCATAATGAGATGGAGTGATCTGTGTGTTTGGTTAATTGATTAATGAAATAAAAATAAAAATTCTGAACGCAAGCATCCATGATACCTAGAACGCGTGCCAACTCTGTTCTGGCTTCTCTGCGAAGAATCTGTGAGGTGGTTTTAAAGTGGCAATTATTAAATTAATAAAATATATATAACTGATGGCATTTTTACTTTTTGATGGGTAAATTATATAATCAAATAGATGGAGTTGCTATGGGAAATTCCCTTGGACCTGTATATGCAGATTGTGTCATGGGTTATTGTGAAAAGATTTGGATGTCTGAATGCCCTGTTGCTTTCAAACCCTTGTATTATCGTAGGTACGTGGATGACACTTTCCTTGTGTTTAGGGAACGTTCACACGTGGATTTATTTTTTGAATATTTTAATTCTCGTCATCCTAATATTTCTTTTACTTGTGAGACAGAACAGGATAATATGTTGTCATTTTTAGATGTTCAGGTACACAGAAATAGAGGTAAATTTGAGACTTCCGTTTATAGGAAAAGTACTTTTACTGGCTTGGGATTGAATTATCTTAGTTTTTCACCAAAGTTGTTTAAACTTAATTCAATACGTACTATGATAAATAGAGCTTAGAATGTCTGTTGTGATTTTAATTTATTTCATCAAGACATGGTCTTCCTTCAGAATTATTTTTCCGAAAATTCTTATCCCGTATTTGTCTTTTACAAAGTTCTGAAAAATTTTCTACATGAGAAATTTTGTCCCAGACCGGTGTACAGTACTGCTAGTAAAGATGTAAAGTATATTAAATTGCCTTTCCTTGGTCATAGTAGCTACTTGGTACGAAAAAAGTTTCAAGAAATACTTAAGCATAGTTTTCCTCAAGTTAGTTTCAGATTTGTTTTTACTAACCCTTTTACTGTAGGATCACTTTTGAGGGAGAAGCCTGCTCTTCCTGTGGACCTTAATTCGAGTGTCGTTTACTTGTTTACCTGTTCGCAGTGTGGTCTGCGATACGTGGGATCCAGTTCCCGCTGGCTTAGACACAGAATTTTGGAACACAGAGGTCTTTCCGTTAGAACTAGGTTTCCTCTTTCTAAACCACCATTTTCTGCCATAAGGGATCACAGTTTAGCACAGGACCATCCTTTCACTCACCTAGATTTTAGAGTACTGTCTTTTTGCTCAAATAGACTGGACCTTTTAATTTCAGTGTCGCTGTTTATTAAGAAAATGAAACCGGAATTGAACAACAACTCGTCCGGTATTCAACTAGCTATCATATAGTTTCATAGTAGGTACACAAAGTGGGTCGTTAGCCATTTTATTTTTGAGTGTAGTTTGTTTACCTTTCATATCATTTTTCTTTTTATTTCTGTTTTTGTATGATTTGCGCTTTGTTTTAGTTTTTTCGTAATTTTTAATCTTTAGTTTGTATGTGACGTTCGTTTTATTTTATGTTTTTACTGAAGCTTTTAATCAGACAATTCATTTTAATGTAATTTTTAGTGATTTCTCATCCTTGTCATTTTTTTCAGCCGGAAGATGAGGTTTTAAACCTCGAAAGCTCGTAATATTAAAGAATGTTCTTCCTAGTCTTGGCACTATTATTCATCAAGCTAATATTATAATATATATATATATATATATATATATATATATATATAATATATTATATATATATATATATATATACATATATATATATATATATATAATATATATATATATATATATAGATTATTATTAATTATAATTGCCACATTAAAACCACTTCACAGATTCTACGCAGAGAAGCCAGAACAGAGTTGGCACGAGTTCTAGGTATCATGGATGCTTGCGTTCAGAATTTTTATTTTTTTTCATTTTTTTTATTTAACAAAAATTTCTTATATAAAAAAAATGGATCAATTAACTTGTGAACCTAAATGTTACGGTAAAATCTGAATAGTCAGATTTTAAAGGAAACATCACTATTGTATGTGTACATATTTGTGTATATATATATTATATATATATATATATATATATATATATATATATATATATATATATATATATATATATATATATATATATATATATATACACACACAAATATGTACACATACAATAGTGTATGTGTACATATACAATAGTGTATATATATATATATATATATATATATATATATATATATATATATATATATATATATACACACAAATATGTACACATACAATAGTGCATGTTTCCTTTAAAATCTGACTATTCAGATTTTACCGTAACTTTTAGGTTCACAAGTTAATTGATCCATTTTTTTATATAAGAAATTATTTTTTTAAATTAGAGTAGTTGTCCTTCATCCGTGTATAAGTAGCTTATCGAACACGAAGCCTCCTACTTCTCGTATTTCCATTAATAAAAACAAAAAGTCGACGTATCTCGTAACTAACTTTAGTTGCGTCTCTTATTGAGATGCAGATGCCTTTTCAATTAAGAGTGAAATCCAGTCGCGAACTTGTAAATACGTCCTCGGGTTGAAATCGGAAAGCGTTCCATCTTTAAGAGTTAATTGGATGGAGAATATCCTCAGCTCGTGATGCAACCGAGGTGGAATGATTATGCTGTGCCTCGGATACCGGTTGCGTCATTGCAGCATCATGCAACCTGTCTGCATTCTTATTGCATAATTGCGTAAGAGCTTTCGCTGGAGGCTGCGAGAATACGTTTCTCTAACGACTGACTTGAACCGTTTTCCATTTTCGCGTATCTCTGTTTCGTCAGGGAATAGCAATTGAAGTGAAATGTTACTTTGTAGAATATATTATTTCATCCAGTGGTGTCTGGCATCCACGTGAAAGCAATGGAGACGACTTAAAAGAAATGAAATGTTTCGTGTAATATTTTGCCAACGATTTCCTGAGTCATTATTTGTTGTGCTTTTTTTTATAATCTATTGACTGGTATTTTGGTATATTCTCCATTACTATCAATTTACGACCTTTTCCTGACAAAATTAGTTTTCTCCAATTGATAACTTCATTAGCTGTTGTGTCTATGTTTGTGTTTTTTTTTTCTTATCGTTTATTTAATTTTTTCGAGTCCTAGAATATCTCACATGACCCCATTTTCCATCCAACTTATTAAACAAAAAATTTAAAAAAAAGGAAATGAACTTCGATGATGATTTTTCCCAGCTCTTATTTAGATTTACATTTTATATTCAAAATTTAAATGCGCCAGACATGACCTAGATTGCCGTTTTTATTCTCTCAGTTGCTCCAGTAATAGTTAAAAGAAGAAATGAAGCGAGACAAAAACCAGCCATCTCATTTTCTCAGTTTTAGTTTTCTGTAAAAGAAGACTATAGAGATGGCATCTTTGTCTGTCCGTTCGTCCTCACTTTGTCTGTTCCCCCTCAGATCTGAAAAACTACACAGGCTAGAGGGCTGCAAATTGGTATGTTGGTCATCCAACCTCCAATCATCAAGTATATCAAATTGCAGCCATCTAGCTTGAGCAGTTTTTATCTTATTTTAAGATTAAACGTAGCCATGGGTCATGCATTTGGCAGCACCCACACTCGGCCGCATCTGGGGAGTCAGTAACCAATTCGAGGTCGTAGTAGCTGATAGTTTTATACATTATCATGCGCTGTACATAAAAATCGAGAGCTTTGTCTGCATATTGTTTTACTTGTTCTAGTTTTTTGTCATGCAAATAAGTAACAAAAAAAAAAAACAGATGATTTAATTTAAGACTTATAGATCTTGGAGTGATCAATTTTGCTATAATCAGTTGGATGGAACTATCTGCGCATTTTTCAATGGTTTTTTTGTTGTCATGAAAATGAGTAAAAAAAAAAAAAATTAATTTTAAGACATATAGATTTTGGATCGATCAGTTTTGCTATAATCAGTTGGAACTGTCGAACTTTGAGCTACAGTTCTTTGTTGTGTTATAGAAAAGAAACCTAGGATCTATTATTGTCTTCACATCATCCAGTTCTTTGAAACTGGTTTCAAAAGGTAGTGTGTAAAAAAAAAATCATTGTCAATGAATCTGGTAATACTGAGAACAATGAATACGTTGTAAGGTCGCTTTTAGAGATATTATTTTACCGATACTCTGTTTAAAGTTAATGACAATTACCAGATTTACCGATAATCATTAGACTTCTTTTTTAGCTCTATTATATCAGTTCCTTATTAATTTGTCGATATTTCTGTTCTTCTAATAACTGTTCTTTTTTTCGCAAAGAATTCTGTTACTTCTTTCGAGTGAACGCTATAATATTCTTTGGAAACTTGAATTTCAGGTCAGTGGCCCCTTTGGTGTGCTTGTTCCATATGGATAGGGTTCATCTTCGGAATAATAATAATAATAATAATAATAATAATAATAATAATAATAATAATAATAATAATAATAATAATAATAATAATAATAATAATAATAATAATAATGTGGCGCCGTGGAGGAGTGGGTTAGGTCGTCAATAGACTTAAGTCAAGTTAAGCAACATTGGCTCTGGTCAGTCGTTGGATGGGTGACCGCTCTCCTCGGCGTTGATTCCTTGGGAAAGGATCTTTACCATAATTTCCTCAGTCTACTCAGCTGTAAATGAGTACCTATCCCTGATGGGGTAGGATCCAGCTATGGGTTAAATAGCAAAACTCAGCAATGATGGAAAGAAATGAAGGATTAAACGACAACGACGTAAATGGAACCTCTGGCAACAGAGGAGCTTCGTCCGGCAACCAGGTATTCAACCCAATTGAAGGGGAAGACGGTCAGGTACTTGGAGGTCGTCATCCAGCAACTGATCATCACAATGACAATAATCAACAGCCTGAGATTGGAGCTACAGAGGCAAAAAGGAAGAAATGGACAAGAGAAGAAAATAAGGAAATATGGAGATGCTACATCAGAAGCAACCCGACGGAGAGAGGATATAGAAGAAGATTGGTCAACATCTGGAATGAGAGAACTGGCTCTCCCCAACAGAAAGAGAAGAACTGGAAAGGGAAATGTCACACGACAACGAATTACACGAAGACGAACTGAGAGACGATGCCACAGAAGACGACAGGGAGGATGAGGTATCAAACAACGACACACGAAGAAACACCGACGAAGAAACAGAGAGGACGGAATGGGTAGAAAAGATTAGACAATGGTGGATTGGGCAGATACAGAGAGAACAAAGATCCCCTCCATGAAAGCCTACAACACCAAGAAATTGAGGGAGAAAACAAGTGAGGTCAATGAAATACTGGGCATAATACAGACCACCAGTATCACAGAAACAAATAACTTGACATACGGCAGGAGCACAAGATTAGTAGCAGAACTGATGGGAATTCGAACACCAACACCACCAGCACAACCAACCCAACAGAAACCAAAACAGCAACCTCCTTGGAAAAGCGCCTGGAAAAGCAAATCATGGTGATGAGATCTGACTTGAGTAAACTGAAAGAGATGGCAGATAAAAGGCTAAAGAGCAAGAAAAAACAAGGGAGGAACTCAACAGAGAAATACAAAGTACAAGAGAGGGGATTAAACAACACAATAGAAGATGTAAAACAGAGGCTTAAGGCCAAAAGCACATAAGATCCAACGGTACATGAACAGGAATAAGGAAGGGATACCAACAGAACAAACTATTCGGAACCAACCAGAAAAGACTATACAGCCAACTAAGAGGGGAAGACAACCACCCAGAAATTCCTGAAGCCGAACCAAGTAAGAGACTCTGGGAAAACATATGGAGCAATCCGGTATCACACAACAAACATGCAACATGGCTCCAGGAAGTCAAGGAAGAAGAAACAGGGAGAATAAAACAAAGATTCACAGAGATCACGACAGACACAGTCAGACACCAACTAAAGAAAATGCCAAACTGGAAACTACAGGCCTATCACCTGCCTACCAATAATGTGGAAGTTACTAACAGGTATCATCAGTGAAAGGTTATACAACTACCTAGAGGAGACAAACACCATCCCCCACCAACAGAAAGGCTGCAGAAGGAAGTGTAAGGGCACAAAAGACCAGCTCCTGATAGACAAAATGGTAATGAAGAACAGTAAGAGAAGGAAAACCAACCTAAGCATGGCATGGATAGACTATAAGAAAGCCTTTGACATGATACCACACACATGGCTAATAGAATGCCTGAAAATATATGGGGCAGAGGAAAATACCATCAGCTTCCTCAAAAATACAATGCGCAACTGGAATACAATACTTACAAGCTCTGGAATAAGACTAGTAGAGGTTAATATTAGGAGGGATCTTCCAGGGCGACTCACTGTCCCCACTACTCTTCGTAGTAGCCATGATTCCCATGACAAAAGTACTACAGAAGATGGATGCCGGGTACCAACTCAAGAAAAGAGGCAACAGAATCAACCATCTGATGTTCATGGACGACATCAAGCTGTATGGTAAGAGCATCAAGGAAATAGATACCCTAATCCAGACTGTAAGGATTGTATCTGGGGACATCAGGATGGAGTTTGGAATAGAAAAATGCGCCTTAGTCAACATACAAAAAGGCAAAGTAACGAGAACTGAAGGGATAAAGCTACCAGATGGGAGCAACATCAAACACATAGATGAGACAGGATACAAATACCTGGGAATAATGGAAGGAGGAGATATAAAACACCAAGAGATGAAGGACACGATCAGAAGAGTATATGCAGAGACTCAGGGCGATACTCAAGTCAAAACTCAACGCCGGAAATATGATAAAAGCCATAAACACATGGGCAGTGCCAGTAATCAGATACAGCCCAGGAATAGTGGAATGGACGAAGGCAGAACTCCGCAGCATAGATCAGAAAACCAGGAAACATATGGCAATACACAAAGCACTACACCCAAGAGCAAATACGGACAAACTATACATAACTACTAAGTATAGAGGACTGCGTCAACATCGAAAACAGAGCACTGGGGCAATATCTGAAAACCAGTGAAGACGAGTGGTCTAAAGAGTGCATGGGAAGGGAAAAGGACTAATAAAAGCAGACGAAGACCCAGGAAATTATACAGAGACAGGAGAAAGACAGAAAGAACAGAGGACTGGCACACAACAAACCAATGTACGGGACAATACATGAGACAGACTAAAGAACTAGCCAGCGATGACAATTGGCAATGGCTACAGAGGGGAGAGCTAAAGAAGGAAACTGAAGGAATGATAACAGCGGCACAAGATCAGGCCCTAAGAACCAGATATGTTCAAAGTACGATAGACGGAAATAACATCTCTCCCATATGTAGGAAGTGCAATACGAAAAGTGAAACCATAAACCACATAGCAAGTGAATGCCCGGCACTTGCACAGAACCAGTACAAAAAGAGGCATGATTCAGTAGTAAAAGCCCTCCACTGGAGCCTCTGCAAGAAACATCAGCTACCTTGCAGTAATAAGTGGTACGAGCACCAACCTGAAGGAGTGATAGAAAACGATCAGGCAAAGATCCTCTGGGACTATGGTATCAGAACGGATAGGGTGATACGTGCAAACAGACC
>NC_061107.1:441609-451609 GCF_015104395.2 Macrobrachium nipponense
TTTGTTTTTGTTTTTATTCTTTCACTTGAGACCAGTTAGTTTAATTATTAGATAGCGTCAGATATCCTCTTCTCATAATGTTTTAATGATAACAAGAAAATAAATATATAACCATTTTATAGATTATTATTATTATTATTATTATTGTTATTGTATCATATATTACTCAATTACAAGATAGCTACAGATATCCACTTCTGATAATGTCTTCATTATAACAAGCAAATAAATTACCTTTAATATTATTATTATTATTATTATTATTATTATTATTATTATTATTATTATTATTATTATTATTATTATTGTGCAGAAACAAATCTACAGGTAATGTGTATGCAGTACATATATTTAAAGATAAAAGTTTAAATATTTGTGCATAAACATAACTGTGGAATTGCTTCTTCTTTTGAACCCTTATTTTGCCGTCGATATGTGGATGATAGTTTTGGTCTTTTTAAGGACCATTTGCACTGTGACTCGTGCCGGCAACATGTCAATTCTTTACATCCTAATATTAAACTTACGTATGAATTGGAAAACAATAACCAACGGCCTTTCTTAGATACGATTGTTATCACTGACGACGACCGTTTTCACACAGGTATATTTTGAAAGGCAACATTCACGGGCCTTGGTCTTAACTTTTATAGTTGTTGTTTTTTCAATTTGAAATTAAATTCGTTGTCTTCCCTCCTCCACAGAGCCATAACATTAACTTTACGATTAGTTTAAATCAAATGGTTACCCTCCTAATCTCTTTATGAAATATGCCAGGAAAACTCTGGAAATTTCATTTCATCCTCCAGCAGCAATACATTTGGCCCAGAAACTCAAGTTTTATATACGATTTCCTTATATGCATGACACCTCTTGTTTACATCACTTAAGGAAAATTTTAATTAATAATTTTCCAGCTGTTGATGTTAAGTTTATCTTAATGAACCCTAGAACTATCGGTAATATGTAGCGTCATAAAGAGAGATTACCTCCCTTAAAGCAATCCGGCGTAGTCTACATTTGCACTTGCTGCCAATGCAATAGGAAGACTTACGTTGGAAACACGCGCCGTTTGCTTAATGTGAGATGTGATGCACATATGGGCATTAGTTTCCGTACAGGGTGTAAACTGTCCAACCCAGAACAATCTAACATTAGAAATCATGGGAAATTTGGTAAAAATAGTATAAACTATAAGGATTTCAAAATATTGTTATCAAGTCCATACGAACATCACCTTCCAATTTTAGAATCTGTAGCTATAAAGAAACTAGTTCCAACCTTGAACAACCACTCTTCATCAGTTCCCTTGTACATAGCTCAGACCAGGCACTTCTTCTTGTTTACTTTCGATGCGTTTCCCATACAGCAACAGAACGTCGTTGAGACAAGGTGTCTTTTTCAACTATTCCTAATTTTAATAATGCCTTATTATTTATTTTTATATATTTCGTTTCATTTTATTTCATTTTTTAGAGTAACTTGTATTTCAATGTTGTTACTTTCCTTGTATTACTTTATTCAATTGTTTTCTTTTTTTATGTCAACAAAAATAATTTTATGCTGTATTGTATATCAGTTTTTTTATCTTTTATTTTAGCCTGGATGATGAGACATTGGTCTCGAAACGATGCAATGAGAATAAAGTGACATACGTTTAATGCAGTCTTCTCCAACGCCTCTTATTTGTACTGCCGAGGAATAGCCTAACCATCTTGTTGAATTATATATATATATATATATATATATATATATATATATATATATATATATATATATATATATATATATATATATATATAACTACGTAATTTATATATTCCAAAGACCTTCAGCTGCTACGAAATGCATTTGACATCAGATGATGATCTAATATTCTAGGTCCATCGATTCGCCTGGGGGGGATATCTCGTATTCATTGTTTACCAGTTAGCCTCGTAGTTGCGTAACGAGCCTGTTATTACCATATTACTGCCAGTCCAATAGTCGCTGCACAGGTCACTCACTGTCTCTCTATTTATCCCGGTTCCTCCCTCTCTGTTGCCATATCTGTTGACAATCCAGTTTCGACTGTATTGACAGTACCTACAAATGACGTCACAGTACCTACAGGTGACGTCACGGGGTTCATATAATTCAAATACCAATGGGGGGACGGGGCGCTAAACCTATACCTAGAAATCGCGGGGGTTATCTATACTCTATTCTACGTACAGAAAAGAGTGGATATTTGCTAAATAGCGACCCCTATTAAAGTTCGGGGGTCCCTATGTTGGACTAATATTTCTTTTGGGGTCAAGGTCTGTTATATTCTTGATTCATTCCACTGCGTAGATGACGGGTCAAAGATGCCTGTTTATCTATTTAATTATATTTAAATTGTTTATTTATATTTATATTTATATTTATTAATTTGTTTATTTATTTATTCAATTATTTATTTATTTAAATTACATTTATTTACTTATTTATTTATTTATTTATTTATTCATTTATTTGTTTATTTATTTATTTGTTTGTTTGTTTTGTCAGATTTCGCAGTACGAAAGTGCAGTGAAGTTAGTAGTTGATTACACGGAGGTACCTGGCACTCAGCCCTTTCTTTGCAAGATAATTCTTTGGTTTCAACCTATATTATCACACATTGTTCCTCGTTAAACGAGTGGGTTACGTGCTCGCCTACCGATTTTGTAGTCCGAGTTCGCTTCTCCGCTCTGCCAACAAGAAATCACAGGAATTTATTTCTGGTGATCAGAAATTCATTTCTGGATAGAATGTGGTTCGGATCACACAATAAGCTGTAGGTTCCGTTACTAGGTAACCAATTGGTTCCTAGCCACGTCAATAAAAATCTAAAACTTCGGGCCAGCCCTAAGAATGCTGCTAATCAGCTCAGTGGTCTGGTTAAACTTAAGATGCACTTAACTTATATTTTTATATTATCACATAATAAATTTAGAAGGTTCAGCGTTGTGGAAGTCCATATTTGCTTTCAATTAACGTAAAATTAATATTTCCGGTTATAAACTTCAGCTGGGCAGCCTCTCCAGAGCTGTGAGTTATGTATCATTCTCAATTCGTACATATGGGAAGCTCAGCCGAGCTCCCAGCCGCTGGCTTTACCGCCATTAAATATTTACGCTAATTTTCCAGCTTATTTCGTATCAGTCTCATGAAATATTACGTCTATGTGTCATAATCACACGCTTCGCTAAAACGGGGTGAGGGGTGTGAGGGGGGGGGGGGGGAGGGATTACAGATCCGCTTTTATGTAATCTGTCTAATTACGCGAAAAATTTACCAAAATACTTTTACTAAAACGTGGTATGGCATCTTATCTAACTGTTAAAAAAACATGTATATATTATATATATATATATATATATATATATATATATATATATATATATAAACTTTGAGTTTTATTCCAATCATTATACTCATCTTGCTTTTCGCTATTTTTCTCTTAATAATCTTCGGCTTAAACGCTACGTATGAATGCATGCTTAGTATTATTATTGTGGGAAATTTGTTTCGCTCAGTGGGAAGATCGAAGGAATATACTCTACAAAATTACACGGGTATTCCTTCCACTGAGTGTTCTCTAGTAGTAATTTAGTAAATGGTATAAAACGGGCTGTTAAGCACACAATTCTTCCGTGCGCCTAACGTGTTTTCAGACTTGTGCCAGAAAATCCAAAGGATTAATAATTGCTGGTAAGCTTAAGTAGGCTAGTTAAATTCCGGTAAAAGTAATTCAGGTAAATGCAATTAATCTAAATAGGACTATGAATAAATCAAACCAAGGCCATAAAATTCCCAGGGTAGTTCAGTTTGGTCCCAGAATTCAATTAAGTTCCGACCCGGTTAAAGTAAAATTAAAGTAAACTAATCCCGAATAGTAATGCCGTAGTGAAACAGACAGACCTAATTTCGACCTAAATTTTAGTTACTACGTACGCCCCTATAACTTATATAAGCCTTTGTAAATTATTCAATCTGAGTCTATGCCTAATTAATTCTCACAAACTCCAATATTACAGTAGCCTAACTATGTAAAAGGGCTTAAAATTTAGTCAAGGTAAAGAAAACAGTGTATTACGTCTTGAACAAGTAAGTTAAGTTAAATACGTAAGTTAAACGTTAAAAGACGAAACCGCTTCCTAACAAAAAGTCCGTTGGCTCAAATCAGCCGTCCAATAATGGCGGTCTAGCCTTTGTGGAAAATTAGTATTTTGACCTACCTTCAAGTTAACCCAGTTTGGACACACACCTCTTAATTCACGCGTAAACTAAAAACAAATCCTATATATAAAATCAGCCAACCCAGCGACCTCTAATCGCATTCGTGGAAATAAATTGGTACGTTGATAAGAAATGTTATTCCACTTACCGAATTTTCCGTCGACCGATCAGTGACGGTGGCTGTTAAAAGTTTTGGTTGCAGATAAGGATATTCGGATAGGATGTGGTTTTAGGATAGGTACAAACAGGAAAGGAGATCATACAAACCAATTATTTAAAGGGTTATTAATTTTTAAAACCCTACACAACGTAATTAAACTTAAAGGGCGAAGTCGACGTAACTATACTCTGTTTTTTTTTTCATCTGTCCATCCGCCTGTGGTGTTTTTGTATGGCAACACTGCGTCCCGGGCTTTAGATAGTCACATTCAGCTTACATTCAACGATTATAATAATATCCTATTTCGAATATTAACGGTGTAATTCGCATACAGTAAATTATTAAAACACTTTTCAGATGCAATGTACACCCAGATATCCTTTTATTTACCTAAAACTTACACATAGCGTAATTATCTAAAGCCCGGGACGCAGTGTTGCCATACAAAAACACCACAGGCGGGTGGACAGATAAAAAAAAACAGAGTATAGTTGTCGCCCTTCTTCGCTCGCCGTCTGTTTGAACAAGGGCCCAAAAACCCGCGCCCGGCCTAAGCCTACCCCTCGAAAAGGCCTATGTCAGGTCAATGGTTCTTATCACTCCCCAAATCAATTAAATAATCTCTTAAATAATTTGAAGGGACAGTTAAATCTATTTATTAAATCTATCTATCAAATATTTTAAATGCTAAGTAAAGTTAATCAAGTTATTCAACATATAATATTAATTTTTCTGCAGAGCTTATACTATAGAAAATGGGGCATAGTTACTTTGTAGCTCTTAGCAGTGACTTCGTTAAAGGTTAGAAAATGTATATGTACAAATAAATTTACAACAATTATAAATAAAACGCAGAGTGACAAATTTTCTAACAAAACCGATAATTTTAGCCTTCTGTAAAAGAACACTATTTCCTGTACTCTATTTTCCACTCCGCCCTCAGATCTTCAAAAGTGCTGAGGCTAGAGGGCTGCAAATTGGTAGTTGATCATCCACCCTCCAATTATAAGGCATATCAAATTATCAAATTGCAGCCCCATAGCCGAAGTCGTTTTTATTGTATTTTAAGGTTAAAGTTAGCCATATTTGATGGTCCGTGGCTTATGCAGCATCATACCAAGACCATCGAGAGATAAGAGCTATTTTCGGTGGCCTTGACTATACACTGTGCATAAAACTCTATTGCGGCGTATTTTTATTCTTTTATTTTTTTGTAAAATCAAGAATCTCCCAGTCCCTACTACAATCATGTTTTTTTTTTTTTTTTTTTTATAATTCACAAAGTTTCTCCATTTGCCAAATCGTAAACTTTGACGTGGCTAGTCTCTCTCTCTCTCTCTCTCTCTCTCTCTCTCTCTCTCGTCTAAGGTCAAATAACAGGATTTGTGGGGTGGGGGAGGGGGGGGGGGAGAGGGAGGAAGGGGGTTGGGGAGAGAAAGCGCCGTCTCGACGAGTTGGCCAACTGCCAGGGAGTTAATGATTTGGCTTATGGCTCCTCTCATACTTCTGAAGTCATTCCTGTGTTTTATTTTTCTAATCTTTATTTTTATCTTTATTTAAGCCATAAAGTAAGGAAATTATTTGGGTAGTTCCTATGAAGCGATGGAACGCTTACGAAACACGCACACACACACACAAGGACCATGGTATTCGGTGCTGATTTTAAGCTGACGTAAGTAGATATACGCATCTCTCTCGCTTCTCTCACTTATCTCTCTTCTTCCTTTCTCGCTCCCTTCTCCCTCTCTCTCCTCTCACTCTCACTGTTATGCAAATACATAAAATGATATGTACAAGGAGAATTCATGTATGCATATATATATATATATATATATATATATATATATAGAATATATATATATATATATGTGTGTGTGTGTGTGTGTGTGTTGTGTGTGTGTGTGTGTGTGTAGATATATATATATATATATATGATATATATATAACATACATATACATATACATATACAATATAAAAACACTCATAAAGAGACAAATATAGAAGTTAGTAAGTACTCTATTTCAGAGACTGCTGTCTCTCTCTCTCTCTCTCTCTCGTCTCTCTCTCTCTCTCTTCTCTCGTTCTGGTAAATAAAGAGAGAGACAGCAGTCTCTGAAATATAGCACTTACTTTCTACTATATTTTGGCGTTTTCATGGGCTCCTTTTATTAGATGGTATTTTGTTGTAATAGAAACTTTTTTTTACCTGTCTTATATATATATACATCATACATACATACATACATATATATATATATATATATATATATATATATATATATATATATATATATATATATATACTCGTATATATTCCGTCACGATATTTGCCATCTTTATATTTGAATATATTCCCTGTTTGTTTTTCGCATTTATTGGCCGAATGCTGTCATTGGTATGAATAACTAATAACTTGTCTATCCAGACAGCCAGATAAATCTTTCACCACTACTCTCATCATGTTGCCTGATTCAACCCCCCCCCCCCCCCCCCCCCCCCCCCCCCCCCCCCCCCCCCCCCCCCTCCCCCCCCCCCCCCCACCCCCCCCCCCCCCCCCTCCCCCCCCCCCCCCCCCCCCCCCACCCCCCCCCCCCCCCCCCCCCCACCCCCTTTCGAATTTAGAAGCACTGCCAGGATAGCAAGTGTCAAAATTAGACCTGAACGTCCCCAACCTATATATAGGTACCTTTGCAACCTCCTAAACGGGATAATCTGATTTCGCTGAGAGAGAGGAGAGAGAGAGAGAGAGAGAGAGAGAGAGAGAGAGAGAACTGCGTTTCCGGGTTAGCAGATCCTACTGATCCAGGCAGAATATCAATAAATGAGATAATCTGATCAAACTGGTTCTGCGAAAAGCGTTACGCAGGTACTCCCAGTTATGGAGTCCTTTTTTTTTTTTTTTTTTTTTTTTTTTTTATATCTCTGTGGTATGAGAGCTTATCAGAGATACCTCTCTCTCTCTCTCTCTCTCTCTCTCTCTCTCTCTCTCTCTCTCAGTAGCCATTTTGCTTGGTGAGACGTTCCCGCGCACAGTCTGATTAATCAACAGATATCACGCGTTTAACATACGTCTAGAATTTGAGAAGTATCTAGAAGTGTTCGTGAACTGTCGGTGATAAGATTAGTGTGAAAATAGTAGGATAAAGCGTCTACTAAGTTAGTTTATCAAGTGAAATACTGTAAAAGATCAAGATGGCAGTAAGTTCCAACTGTGGTAAGAAATGGCGAAATTTAGCGTGTTTAGCAGATTCGCAATACGATGAGGTAGCAGGAAGGGAGCTGGCATTTCTCATCTATGAGATCAACAACAGCCCTAACCAAAAAGATACAAAATCATCCATAGATATATTAGAAGGATATGATCCTTCAAACTGGAACAAATCAACAGAAAACATCTTGAAAATAATTGAAGAAGTTCCAAATAAAATCCAAGTGGTCAAGAGACTCATAAAGAAAATATACATAAATCAACATATTCCGACAAATAAAATGAATAAGGTGAACATTGTAAATGTCCTAATTGATGCAATAGGAAAAAGAATGCCAAAAGCATGCAAACTGTGTAAGGTGATGCATAGCATAGTTAATTAATCCACAAAACCTGATCAGAAAATGTGCTGCATGCAACATTCCGACGCATCCACAATGTGCTGAGGTAATGCAAGATATGAGAAAAGATACCAGAATATTTTGCTCAACATGTTTATCATGGATAGACAATGTTATTAAATCAAGACTGAATGTACAAATAGTTGAGGATGAAGCGGAAGAGGAAGAAGAAGAGGAAAACGGAAGAGAATTAAGCAAAACTGAAATGACAGAAAAAAATAAGGAAAACAAAGAACAAAATAAAAGTATGGATGCAGAGATACTCATTGATACTACATATGAGGCAATCAAGCAGCATACATACGAAGAAATAAATTACGACATGACCACACAAAAGAAAATCCCGAGGAGGCTCTACCCAGATTTGAACAATGATGGGAAAGAGGAAAAAATAGACAATAAAGACAAAGTCTGCAATCTTTTGAAAAGAGACAATTGCAGATTCGGAGAAAGCTGTTACTACAAACATCCTAAGGTATGTCACAACTATGAAATATATGGTAAATGTGCATGACCATGGCTAACTTTAAACTTAGATAAAGTAAAAAACTACTAAGGTTAGATGACTGCAATTTAGTATGTTTGATGATTGGAGGATTGATGATCAACATTGCAATTTGCAGCCCGCTTGCCTTGTTAGTTTTTAAGATCTGAGGACGGACGGAAAAAATACGGACGGACAGACAAAACCGGCGCAATAGTCTTCATTTACAGAAATCTAAAACATGTAGCATGTCAGGTGAAGATTTGAAACGTGCATTTTGTTCTCCCCCTTAGGGAATGGATTATTTGCTGTGAATTAGTCACAAATGACCCGAATTCTCGTTTGATAGAACTTTTATAACCTCCTACTGTCGAATTCCGGATTTATTTATATGTCTATCCCATTTTCCTAGAGTCTAGCGCCTTCCGGGAGAAGGCAATCCATCCATTTGCTGTCCATTCTGCCGTAAAGCTTTGGTCATCGACGATTGGTGGAATGAAAGAGAATCTGAATTTGACAGAGGGACGTCAGGGGTCCGTTTTTTGAGCATTGCAGAACAGGGAGTACGGGAGGACTCACACAAAGGACGTTGATTTGAATGGAAAGTACGTTCGGCCATAGCGTATGGAAGACTTGCCTGAAAAGATATTCTCTCTCTCTCTCTCTCTCTCTCTCTCTCTCTCTCTCTCTCTCTCTCTCTCTGTGGGTACGGGTGAAGAAGAGGGTGATTTAATTTGAGGAGTAGGGGAGGAATGAATAAAATTTGGCAACGAAAGATTAGACCAAGAAATAAGTGAGAAAGCAGAGGAATTCTGCTACTAATGCTGTTGCTGCTAAAACTGTTGATAGTAATAATGTTCTTAAACTAATATAATAAGGAAATGAAGATAGAAAAAAGGGGCAGACAAAGACCAAGAACTGAATAGTGGGACGAACTATTAAATGAATTCTGTACCATAGTTATGTTCCTGCCTGTTTGAATTCACTGCTTCGATCAGAAGATTTAGCCAAGATCTAAAGTTACCTGGTTATAAACGTCTCTGAATCACTTGCAGAGATTTAACCTTGGAGTAGACTTCTTTTGTTTTTGAGGTCGAATTGTACTGAATAATGGATCAAGTATGTTTTATGAATATGTATATATAATTATATATATATAAATATACGTATGTATATATGAAATTGTAAAAGCCACAGTGCCCTCTTAACTCCTCAAATGACTAGTAGATTCTTCAGGTATGTATATATATATATATATATATATATATATATATAATATATATATATATATATATATATATATATAATATGCATATGCATATATAAATTAGTATGTGTTTCGAATACGTTCGTTATTTTAAAGATCCAAACAAAATAAATATATAAATAACCAAAGATGATTTTAATCTCAACATCCTCTACCAAACTAAGAATTCACTGAACATTAACCAAGACAAAACTCAGCTCCATGACCGAACTAAAAGAGATGTGACAAGTTTAC
>NC_061107.1:454109-464109 GCF_015104395.2 Macrobrachium nipponense
GTAACGTTATTATGAATTTTGCTTTACGCGCATTCAGAATTTGCGACTCCGAATATATAGACGGTGAACTTAAACACATCACGGCTACTTTTAGAAGTCTCAGATATCCCCCTCACTTCATTGAGAAAGCAAATTCGCGAGCGAGGAAGTCGTTCTATGGACTGAGAGATAATACTAAGGAAAAACCAAAAAGATATTTGTCCCTTCCCTTTAATCCAGAAGTAAAGAATATAAGTGGGCATATCAACAAAAGTCAGAAGGAAACTAATATTGGGTTCAAATATGAAAATACAATAAGACGTTCCCTCGTAAGAAACAATAACAATGATACAAATCACATAATCCCAGGCGTTTACGAACTACCGTGTATGGATTGTAATAGTAAATATTTTGGTGAAAGTGAACGGGGACTAGATATACGTTTGGGCGAACATAAGCGAGCTTATGAACTACAATCACAACACAGTGCAATAGTAGCACATGCATTCAGGAATGATCATATACCCAACTGGAACGAGGCTAAAATCATCTTTAAAAGTAACAATGTAAATGTCAGACGACTAGTCGAGGGAGCTGCTATAAGTTTGGGAGAATCATTCAAAGGAAACAAGTCTTTTGTCAACGAAGACCCATTTGTTAATTTTTATATTACTAGTATGTTTTTAAAAGATTTTAACTGTAGGACAGGCTCTGTTTTTCCCTCTCCTGATGCTGCCTCTGCCTTGCCTCTTACAGTCCAGGTAACCGCTGCCCCGGGGGAGTCTGATAACGGTGCCCAATCTACGCCCTTGGATGAAAGACTTCATGTAATGTTGCAACAACCTGTACGAAGATCCAACAGGATTGCAGACAGACGGATTGATAGGGGAGAGGGTATCACCTAGTTGCTGTTAACTACCCTCTTTCTTCACCTGGCCCATTAATGAGTTAACGACCGTTGTCAACGATCTTCAACGACTCTTGTTGTTTTTTAAATTTACCTCTGTACTTGTCGTAACTTATTGTTCATTTGGACTGAAGATGAACTGAATTATACACGGACTTTTTACACTTTGTATTATTGTGGACCCTTTAGAACATTATTATTATTCAGAAATAAACCTTATTTATATGGAACGGGCCCAGAGAGACCATTAATCTATAAACTTGAAATTCATGTTTCCAAAGAATATGATGTTCATTCGAAAGAAGTAACAGAAGGTAATGGGGAATACAGACAGAGGAGATCAGCTAACAGAAAAACAGGTAAAGTAATAGAGAAGTAGATTAATGATTCAAATACAAGAGATTAATATTAGAGTATTAATGCAGTGGTTCTTCTGAAGTTCCAACTACACTTTATAGTCAGGGAGGCTGTATGCATAACGCAGCATACATCATGTATATTCGCCTTCCCTCATCACCACCTGCTTCTTTATATACAAATAGGAACCCATTAAACATTTAAGCTCGGTTCTTTGATGTCGATTGTCAGTCTGTTATTAAATTTTCTGTCTCTCTATCTGTCTGCCTGTCCACTCGTAAGGGAGGGATTCTAATATATTTGCAAGGATTCTTTATGTCCCGGGCTGGTATTAATTAGTATTAGTATTGGTATTAAATCTGATTCCAGAAATTTTATTCAGGTGTCAGTGAGAATCATTACTTTGTTTATGGTGTTGAAAGCGAAATCCTCGAGAATATTAGTGATCAGGATATCTGCCCTTCGGGAGACTACATCTGGTTATGTTTAAGCAAATAATTTAATTGATATTTTTAGTGGCTGTGTTCGGATGTCAACCTGGTCTATTTTCACAAGTTATTTATTTAGGAATCTGTTTTCGAGTAACTGACGGAGTCTGGGTGATTGTGAAAGGATACATAAATAACAAGTTCTAAGTTTTAAGTAAACGTCAGAAAATTATGGACTCCACATATTCCACGTAAAGCCAAACCACTCACTGAATAGCGACCTGCAAACTTTCATCATCTAACAAAAAAATTCTTTCGACGCACAGAGAGTTCCTCTGGTCGACGGAAACTTCGCTATTAGCATTTGTTGAGTGACTTGTAATTTCGTTCTGGTTTCTCATGTCGTAAGAGGCACAGCAGAACCGCATCTTTGTGAAAAGACTATTTTTAATATTTTATCCACTACATCTAAAGGCTCCCTTTCAGTGCACTGTAGGGCATTACTTAAGGTTCTTTGCAGCGTGCCTTCGGCCCCTAGGTGCAATCCTAATCGTTTCTTTTACTGTACCTCCTTTCATATTCTCTTTCTTCCATCCTACTTCCATTTACCCTCTCCTAACAAGTTTCATGGCCCTTGGCTGGAATTTCATATAGTATTATACGCTGTACAGAAAATTCGATTGCGCCGAAGAAATCTCTGCGCAATTTCTTACTTGTTTACCGATGACTTCGAGGATATCTGCAAAAAAGGAATGGTGGGATGTGGAATCAGACCTAATACGTGTAGTAAAAGTTCGCCAATCATTAAACGTAAAGAGAGTCTTCGATCTGCATTATCTTGCGGACCCAGGATTGTTGTTGTTTTAGATTAAGCTGACCTTATGCCGGCACGGCCTCTCACTCATAGAGCAGCCCGTAACTCTGGGAACAACCTCAGCTGATAAGATGGTCTTCAATCTTTATTGCAACGACTGCTCAAAGGAAGTAAGTTTTTTTTTTTCCGGAGATACCAGGCAGAGGAAGCATCGGCTCCATCTTTCTTAGAAGAAGAAGAAGAATAAGAAGAAGAATAAGAAGAAGAAGAATAAGAATCCTTGAACATTGGACACGTGAATGGCGTATACAGTGAGAAAGTAATGAGTTCGTAAAACGTGAAATTACTCACTCGGGTTTTCGTTCTATTTCGCCCACGATCTCATGAGATTAGCCCAGAATGAGAAAAACTTTTTAAGACTTTTCTGGCTCTTTCATCCATCGAATCTACTTCCTTTAATGCCACTTCTTTTGGAGGCTGGGTGATTAGTGAGTAATGTAATCACAGTCGAACTCCAGGATGCGTAGAACTTTGACACGTTACCCATACGCGCCATCTTCTCGCAGAGGAAGGCCGGGTTGTACTGGCTGGAAGGGATATTAGATTTTGTTCAGTTAATGACATTCCAATCAACATTTCAGTATTTACCGGGGGCTTTGAGATCTGATTTATCTCCTCGCCATTTCTGTCCTGCTTTGAATAAAATTGAGTTTTGATGTTATACACAATTTCTTCGGTGTTCTTTTCTAATAAACGAGTAAAATATGCTTTTCTTTACAGAGTTTATTGTTGTATGGAACTCTCACCCAAGGTACATGAAACTTTCAGCCACCGCTCGGTGGCAACCTGTGTTGTTGGTACCTATAGCGGTGCCAGACGCATGATCATGGTTAACTTTACCCTTAAATAAAATGAAAACTATTGAGGCTAGAGGACTACAATTTAGAATGTTTGATGACTGGAGGGTTGATGATCAACATACCAATTTGCAGCCCTCTAGCCTCAGCAGACTTTAAGATGTGAGGGCGGACAGACACTCAAATAGCCATCTTAATAGTTTTCTTTTACAGAAAACTGAAATTAGAAGAATGTGAGTGAATTATTTTCATATCTATATCCGACGTTGAAAAGAGATATTTGTTCGCTTCCATAAACCTTGCATTTCGAAATGAAATGGAAATAGAATTCCCAAAGGAGACATAATCCAGAGCATTAAAACGGCATTTTTTTCTTTTCTTTTTACATTCGTTCACGTAACTGATCCCCAACGCACTGTAAAGTCGAGGAAGAGATATGCAAATAGACCGAGTAATTTTGACTTCCGTCGGAAAGGCAATGAAAGTAATGTAAACTAGATCTCGGAAGGCCTTACAAGTCAAATTTAAATTTCCAAATTCTTGAACTTTGAAAAGAGCGAAGTCAACCTCTGGCTGCGTTCTATCCATTGCTACAAGGAGTAAATAAATCATTTCTTCATAAGGAGAATTTAATTTTCTCTTACAATATTGCCAAGGTCAAAACTACAGATAGACACAGAATGATAAAACTCCAGTAGCCTTCAGTGATTCAGTTTTTAGACACGAGTCGTTTCTTTGCGTTTAATTCCATATGTTACAACATTTTGATTTGAAGTAAGGTAATCTTTAAACGAACCATACGGACGTAAGCAAAGATAAATGTTAGTATTAGTTTAGTAGTCATATAAACCAGTGTTTGAGATAAACACCTCGCAGTGATACGATGGAATAGCCATAACAATCTTGATACTCGTCAGATTTCTACACCAAGTTCATTGAAGCAAACTGAACGACACCGTATTACATAATGTGAGCAGAGATTTGCAATGGAGATGGTCTGGATGCTATCAATATGGAAATCAAGAGCCGAGGTTTGGGCTCTTCCAAAGATGCCGATGGCCGATGTTTAGTGTTTCACAAAGCGACGGAAACTCGCTTGTTATGGTAAAATCTTGCTGTACTTTTCACAGAGTCAATAAGCCATCTCTGCTGTTTACTATCATGGCATTTCAGATGCAGTGGCTAGTGGGATATGCTCTGTGTTGGTGTGTAATTGGGTGCTGGGGTAGGGAAAATATGCTAATAAATTTAATTATTTTATTAGATTCCAGAAAGATACTGAGAATTTACTGAATGAAGCTTTCTTTACACTAACTTCCAGAAAGAATGACCACTTATATTCTTTGATTATCATCAGTCCTCAATTAAGAGGATAATTTTATACCATACTCATGGAACAATTAGAATCATGGATTGAAATCAGTGATGGTATGCCCTTAAAAGGTACAACTCAAATATATTCCATTAGGTGTCATCGGTTAACGGTGATCCAGTTTACAGCGTCTGTTTAGCGACGACACTAACCTGATTTTCAGCACCGATCTCCGGTTAACGGCGCCATACACATACTGGGACACATACTGTGTACCACTGACTTAGTGACATATCAAGTCCAAGAGTAATTTAGATCTGAGCTAACTCAAAGTGAGACGAAGTAGTTACTTTTGGATGTTCAGAAGCATAGCAAGAGGAGGGTTATCTCTTTTTAAAAGATATCTTACATATGTTTAATGCCATGTCGGAATAGTATGATTCATTGTCCAGTTCCTTTACCAGAATCTTTAGTTTCCTTCGTCCACTGACAATGGACATTCTGTTACTTGAATCACCCTCATTTTGTTAGTTTTCCATGAAAGCAAACTATTGAGATGGATTCGTCTGTCCGGCAGCAGTTTTTCTGTCCGCCCTCAGATCTTAAAATCCACTGAGGCTAGTGGACTGCAGATTGGTATGTTGATCATCCACCCTCCAATCATCAAACATACCAAATTGCAACCATGTAGCCTCAGTAGTTTTACACTTATTTAAGGTTAAAAAGTAAGCTATAGGACAGGCTATCACCGGGCAGTGGGTGAAAGTTGCATGGGCCGTGGCTCGTACCTATTTTTTTACTTGTTTATTCAGCTTATTTTTTACTTGTTAATTTTTCTTTCAGATGGGGTTACAATCTTTCACACCTCTTCAACTTAAGCGTTACTTAATTCTCCATATCTCTCACGAAAAATCCTATTTATATACCCCTCACACCTGGCATTTCTAAATCCTCAAAAACATCGGTTCTAATATGATTTATTAACCCGATTGTTTTAGAATCCATTGACGACAGTGTAGAAATCACAATACCATTTTGTAATTCACATAGATCTCTTTGTTCTTCGTGACAGAAATACAAATAAAATTATAATTATAATTTTTCAATTATAATCTTGATAGGAAAGTAATTGAATAGTTTTGAAGGGGTTGAAATTAAATATTCTTGGTACGAAGGCTAATTCAAATTATAGATTAGCATTTTCATAATTTATGATAGAAATTGAATAGGCATTTTTTTAATGACTGCGAAAAGATAATGACTCGAAATTGAATTACGAGATTATCTTTACACACATACACACACACACACACACACACACACACACACAACACACACACACATATATATATATATATATATATATATATATATATATATATATATATATATAATATATATATATATGATATATATATATATATAATAAATTCTTCTCTTAAAAAAGGATAAGTTTCAAGTATAAAAGGCTCATTTAAAACACACTGATTTAAAGCATAAGACTATATTTCGGTGGACTCATTTCTACCCTTATCAATCACTGCATAATAAGGGTGGCAGTGAGATATATGTATATATACACAGGTATGTACTTATTAACACGGTTATGCCCATCGACAAAATGACTTCTCTAATTCCCAACCACATGATTATTAGAGGGCGTAAGTGATTAATGCGGGAAAATTGATCATGGAATTGGCGTTTCATCCATTTACACAAGCCTCGGTCGGCCATCAGCCTCTTCAGTGGAAGGCGCAGTGATTGATGGAATGAGGGAGATAATTCATCATCCGGCCATCGAGATTCAAGGAGTTATATATTTGCCTGGAGTCTTAGCATTGTCTGAGCTGTCGGGATCGTCGGATTGCAGTCGAGAAAGTGTCTTGTTTCTGAACTGGGTGATTAGCCCCCGTCTGACGCAGATCTTTGTCAAGTAAATTCAATATAATTAGATGGCTGTAGGCAGGAATACGCTGAATATACTGTCGAGGTGTTGTGAAAAGCCTGCTCTTTGTCTAACAGAGAAGACAATCAGAAGACATTCTTGAAAAAAAAAATCGGGATAAAAGTTATTATAAGTCTTATAAGTAACTTTTGAAAATTTTACTTTTGAACGTTATCGAGGATCTCACATTGACTGATATATTCAGTGAATAGATTCAGTGACGCAATAGCACTATCAAATCAGCGACTAGCGACAGACATCAGAGAGAGAGAGAGAGAGAGAGAGAGAGAGAGAGAGAGAGAGAGAGAGCTCATATAACAGAATGTATAATTCGTGTGTATCACGCAAAAATGCTTTTAATCTTCAGTGTTGTTACGAATCTCACAATTGAGGTGTTTACCACAAGACCATTGAATAACGCCTTCATAAGATGGCAGAATACACGTTTCCAGTTCATAGAACAGCACATAGCTGTGAATGTTAGAATTAATGTTAGTATAAGAGAGAATTTAGAAGTTTCTTTCATTTTACATAACCTTTTACTTTCGTCGTCAACTCCTGTGGAATTATTCACCGAGTCGAGATGGAGACGATGGTCCCGTTATCCAGGAGTCATTCAAAGCGAATGTTGCTTTTTAACGAAGGCAAAATAAACCAAAGAGAAGAAATGAAAGCCAGTCTTACGTACCGTGACAATTTAATGATGATTTTTCTTCATATTTTTCCTTCTGGCCCTCAGGAAGAACTCCACGGGTGGACGAGAGAAACGTCTTTAGGGTAGAAAATAAACGGTAATTTTTTTCTCATTTATACATCTTAGAATCAATCTTTTTATTTCCTTTTCCTTCGCCTTGTCTGTTGATGCAATTTCCTGATTGGATTACATTTCTTTTGAACGAATCTTTACCCTGCTTTCTTTAGACGGTTCGGAGTATAAATACGCCACTTCGAGTAAAAATCTTATATATTTCCAAAGTGTCTTCGTTTCCTTTTCCGTCGAATGCTTGACGTGGCTGAAGTTCCCTCGTGCAACTCGTGATTGCCTGTTGGAGCAAATTCCTTTCCTTGACAATTTCAAAAGTTATCTCTGAGAGTTACATACTACGAGGTCAGGAGGACATTCAGACCCAGATTCACTTTCAGAACCTGAACCACGAGGAGAAGATGAGGAGGGAGCGAGAGAGAGAGACTTATCATTTGTGCTGTCATGCTTTTGAAGACTGTCTGAGACTCTTATAAATCGGATCAAATTGCTTCGCCAATCAATACAGATTCTGCAAGACTGCGGCAAATCTTCATTGGCCGATATCTTGTTCGTCCTCTCCTTCGGATTAATGGATGTCGTAAGGACCGTTTATATACGTTCCGTGATACGCGTTAATATTCCTACATTGTTGCCAGACGTACGATCAGGGCTGATTTTAACCTTAAATAAAATCAAAACTACTGTGGCTAGAGGGCTGTAAATTGTCATCCACCCTCCAATCATCTAACATACCAAATTGCAGCCCTCTATCCTCAGTAGTATAGATTTAATTTAACGTTATAAAATTAGCCATGATCGTGCGTCTGGGAACCATACAGGACAGGCATCGCCGGCCGGTGGTTGAAATTTCATGGGCCGCGGCTCATGCACCATTATACCGAGACCACCACCGAAAGATAGATGTAGTTTTTTGTAGCCTTGATTATTTGCTGTACAGGAAATTCGATTGCTCCGTCATTGTTGGTAAATTATCTTTATGATATTCAAGTTTCTCTTTCACACATTGTGGAGAATCGTATTTAAAGTCCCAACGCTTACTTATCATGGCATTGTTTTCATTATACTTATATTTGTCGTGATTTCGTATATCTGAACTTTCATTATACTTGTTGTAGTTTCGTGTATCTGAACTTTCATTATACTTACCGTGGTATCATGTATCAGAACTTTCATTATACTTGTCATGGTTTTGTATATCTGAACTGTCATTATACTTGTCGTGGATTATTTCATGTATCTGAATTTTCATTATAATTGTCGTGGTTTCGTGTATCTGAACTTTCATTAAACTCGTGATTTTGTATATCTGAACATTCTATGATACTTCCCATGATTTCGTGTATCTGAACTTTCATTATACTTGTGGTGGTTTCGTGTATCTGAACTTTTTGAGAAAAAAGCTGAAATATAGCAATTACGAACTATTGCGTGTGTGTAAGGGAGGGTGAGGGTGTGGGGCCCCCTAGTCGGTGTGGGGGGTGGGGAGGGGTGTTTAGGGAATCCCTGCCAATTTCGTCTTCCTTCGTTATGTTTGTGGAGAAATGGTAATGAGAAACCTCAGGATATCACGTCATTCTAACCGATTTCCAGTGCAATAATCTCTTGTGTTTAGCCTTATTTTGAAGCCACATAATCATACCAGAGTGGCCTTATGTATTTACATACACGCTCAAGAAAAGAAGTATATAAAAAGATAATGCCCCCCACCTCTGAAAAAAGATAATGGATGGACAATTAAGAAAAGTCAGGATATTCTCGCCAATAAATGGCCAAAATTCTCGATGACGTCATGGAGAGACTTCATCGCTACTACGGGCTGCTCTATGAGCAAGAGCCCGTGCCGGTATAAGGCCAGCTTAATAAAAATCAATAATAATGACAACTTCATCTTTTTTTTATCTAGAGAATTCTTACGACCAAACACGAAGAGATATAGAAATAATACTTATTCTAAAATTTATTTTATTTTTCAAATTGTCTTTGAATTTTCAATTTTTCTGAAAAGGCAAATGGCGTAGCGACGGACACTTCAAGGTCATGCTATGGTGAGGCACGTATCGTCGATATACTGAAGAAACCAACGTTTCTTTTTCTACCAACGCTTACACACCCCCCCCCCCCCACTCTACTCTCTCTCTCTCTCTCTCTCTCTCTCTCTCTCTCTCTCTCTCTCTCTCTTATTATTGAACTATCAAACTGACTATGATGCACGTTTTTTATAGGTTACCCTAGATTCTCTCTCTCTCTCTCTCTCTCTCTCTCTCTCTCTCTCTCAAAAACGAGATAATGATCACGAATCGTGCGGAATGAAAAAAAAAAAATAATTATGACATTAACTTTATGGAAATAAAACATAATGATCAGGGTAGAAATAAACATATCTTGAATTGATTTAGTTTTATGTTTAATTTGTTTTTTAAATTCATTTTTCTCTTTATATATTTACTTTCACCACGAATGTCGCCACCATCATGACCATAAGGATGCTCTCTCTCTCTCTCTCTCTCTCTCTCTCTCTCTCTCTCTCTCTCTCGTACAACACTAAACGAAGAGTGATCCACTGGACAAGAATTCTCATTTTGAAGAAGAAATACGCCCCCCTTTTTCCCCCCATCGCCCTCCTCCTGTCGTTCTC
>NC_061107.1:469109-486609 GCF_015104395.2 Macrobrachium nipponense
AGAATTAATTTCTCAGATGCAGTAACCAAGAAAAGTAAGTTATTAGAAAGATAGAGAAAACTATATGAACTGCAAACACTTTCAATAATAATAATAATAATAATAATAATAATATAATAATAATAATAATAATAATAATACTAATAATAATAATATTTCGGAAGGAGACCCTCTCGTAGGCATGTTTTGTTAAAAATGACTGCTGCTTCAGCACTATTGATCTTGTAAAGAGTCTTCTCTATCTGATGATGGCATGGTAAAATTCGGTTGAGTCATTTGATTTATAAATCAAATGACTCAACCGAATTTTACCATGCTCTTTGGTGCGTTGCTCGCCAGTCTAGAAGTAACAACGAGAAAGCCGTCATCAGAAAGATAGAGAAGACTCTTTACAAGATAATAGTGCTGAAGCAGCAGTCATTTTTAACAAAATAATAATAATAATAATAATAATAATAATAATAATAATAATAATAATAATAATAATAATAATAATAATAATAATAATAGCAACAAAAACAACAACAATAATAATGAACTAAGTAACCTCCGTAACGAGGCTATAATATTGACAATCAAAAGCCACAAAAGTGTTAAAATGTATTATTGTACAATGCTAAAATATACAAGGAAAGACTTTCGGATACTGCTCCGTATCCCTCTCCAGTCCTACTTCTTGTATTTTTTAGCATTGTACAATAATACATTTTAACACTACTGTGGCTTTTGATTGTTAATAATAATAATAATAATAATAATAATAATAATAATAATAATAATAATAATAATAATAATAATAATAATAATAATATCCTCCCTTCGTTATTTTACCTGGAAAGGGTCATCATTATTTTCAATGAAAGCGTTAATTTATCAGAACGTAACTCGGACGATTAATTCCAAATCAAGTTGTAAACACTTATAATTTTAAGATACTCAAGCATATTGTACATTGAAGTTCTTGATGGTATTAGAAATATAGCAGATTATTACTTCAGTTTTCAAACGTATGTGGTTTTCGAAAGCGTATCGTTAATCGAATTCTTATATGTGACACCTCTGAATGTCTTACACCTGAGGGTTTGTTTATGCATTTTGCGTAGACTGAATTGAACTGAAACTGAATACCTATTATTACAGCAATATTCCACATGGATTAAATAAGAATTTGCATAAAAATGTCTTTATGCCAGAGCTTTACAGAGGATATTGTAGTAATGAGCGTATGAGCTTATATAAGATATCCTTTCTTATTTATTCAAAATGAATTTTTCACTTGATTAAAAACAATGTCGCACTGAATATTCAATGAAAGGGGAATACTACTCTATTTGATTTATTTATTCAATAATATCTCCGTATAAGTTGATGATTGACATAGAAGCTGGTTGTAAATACTGCTAGAAATGACTGGGAACTAGATACAATTCATATCAGGTTATGAAAACCGGTAAAAAATGGAAAATAGCTTCCTTAAAAAAAAATGTTAAAAAATGAACGAAAGTGTCTTCGGAGCAACCGAGTTTTCTGTACGGCCGCGCAGCATATAATCAAAGCCACCGAAAATAGATCTATCTTTTGGTGGTCTCCGTATAATGTTGTATGAGCCGCGGTCCATGAAACCTTAACCACTGCCCTGTGGTGGCCTTCCTATATTGTTGCCAGACACACGATTATGGCTAATTTTAACCTTAAATAAAATAAAACCAATGAGGGTAGAGGGCTGCAAATTATTTTGTTTGGTGATTGGAGGGTGGATGATCAACGTTCAATTTCCAACCCTCTAGCATCAGTAGTTTTTAGGATCTGAGGGCGGATAGAAAAAGTCCGGGCAGAGAAAAGTGCGGAAGTACAGGAGAAGCCGGCCCAATAGTTTTCTTTTCAGAAAACAATAATAATAACTAACTTTATTAACTACTGATTTGATGTCGTATGTTACATAAATTGAATTCTAATTAGGGCTCAAACATAATACCAAAAATCAGGCTTCGCTTTTCACTAAACCGCCACAAAAGGACGAAATATATACCCGAGTTGCCAGGTGCAGGAGAAGCGCTTGTCTGAGCAATAATTCAGACAGACTCCAGCGCCATGTCTCGTGGGTCTCAAGAGATGACGAGCGATATTTTATGGGTGTTGTTGGGATCCACTAGTCCCTTCAAAGTATGTCACTCGCTTTCTCTGTCTCTTGTGATATATATATATATATATATATATATATATATAATATATATATATATATATTACTATATATATGTATATATATATTATAATATATTTAGTACGTGATTCATTTACCACACATATCCAACGGCGCAGGTCCTGACCGGTTTCGACTTTATTTCCAAGCCATTGACGAATTACTGATACATAGTTATTAGAAGTCACAACTATAAAGACTACAGAGACAGTACTGTAGTATATATATTTGTGAATTCTAATGCTGCGTATCAGTCCTTCGTCAATGGCTTGGAAATAAAGTCGAAACCGTTCAGGAACCTATATATATATATATATATATATATATATAGATATCTATATATATATATATATATATGCACACACACACACACACACCACACACACACACACACACACACACACACACACACATATATATTATTATATATATATATATATATATATATATATATATATATATATATATTGTTTGATTTTTTGTTCCTGATTGCTTCAAGAAGTCTCCTTTTCCCGTTGGTGTCACCCCTTCAAGTAATGACCACACCCAGCTAACCTTCTCTCCACTCCTCGTAAGGCCAGCGGTTTGAAGAATGCTTTAGAGCCGTCTTATATATTAGCAAAGTATAATGTATCTGTTTGTTGTCCTTATCATTTGCTCTCAGTTAACGGTCACTAAGTAATCAGTCTACAGGGAAGTTATGGAAAAAAATCAGTATTCGCTGCAATACCGAATTTACCGACGATATCCAGAGAGCAAAGGTCTCACTTAATTTTCTAAGAAATACTTCGGACGATATGCATTGGAAATGGCCTTCCCTCGATATCCCGTTGTATGATAACGCCTCCCCCACTGCTGCAACTGTCCATGCAAAATTGACACTTGTGGAACGTCACGCGTTGTTCTAAAGGTGAATAGTATTGTGATCTCACCTTAGAGAAGCACACAGGTTTGATATATAATACTATAAAGGTTCAGAGGACAATGCATCGGGCAGGAAATTAAAGCAATGTTATTTATTAAACCATTAGTTACTTGCCCCTGTTATCTACAAGAAATTTTAAAAAGATTATATTCATTCTCGCCAACAATTGCATCCTGTTCTAGGGAAGTACACATATTTGATATATAATATTATGAAGGTTCAGAGGACAATATTTCAGGAAAGAAATTAAAACAGGGTTTTGTATTAAACCATTAGTAATTTGGCCCTGCTATCTACAAGAAAATATATCTATATTCGCCACTGTTGTGCAAATTGCTGTGACAAGCATCTTAAAAACTGTAATCAGCAGATATGTTTCTATCTTTTGCTATGAATGATAATAATTAGTGTTATTGGTATAAGAAGTACTTTGATCTAAACTAGGTTATGTCTACATAAATGTGAGAGTACAGCTCAAGAACGTGCAAAAAAAACGTACAAAAGAAACACCTGTCTCAGGTTGCTCATCACAGCTATCTTCACGCTTCAGAAAACCAGCGTTGAAGATCTATAGAAAAGAGAACTTCATTCTTCAGCCTGGAAGAACCACCAGTTGCTTCTTGCTAAACTGTAGAGACGACCAAACCACTAATTGAAATACCTGAGCAAATGCAGCCAAGTTCCGAGACGCGAGCATGTTAATTCACAGAAGATCACGGATTATCCGACCAAAATGTCAACAATGGCAAGGTTTAATTAAGAACCAGGGAATGTTCTCGTGTCCTGTGAGACATGAAATAATAATGATAACAATGTTCAGTTCTGATTTTTACGTGGGAATACGATGATAATTTTGTTTACCATTTTGAGCCTTCACTACAAACGTCAAAGGTCAAGCATCCACGGGAGGTTAAATACATTTCATATTTATGACAGTTAATAAATATAAAACCAAAGGGGAAATTAACTAACAGCCTTGTTTATGGTTTTGACGTTTCGTGACGCATAAGCTGGAAATTGGAAGTCATTTTTTCACTCGCCATCCGTCTCTTATTTTGTTTTTATTTTTATTCGTAACCTTTATTTTTGTTTTTATTTTTATTCGTAACTCATGGTGCATTTTCTTTCCTCGTTTGTAGAAAATGTAAGACTGAATCGTCGGAGGAAATTATAGTGATTATGTGAACCTGGGTAGAATACAGAACTAGAAAATTGCAAATGTTATTAAGTAGGACCATAAACGAAATAAAAAAAAATTATTAAGAACTACTAAAAAATGCGTTAAATTACCTTCCCCGCAATATAGGTTACTCAACATCGTATAATCAGGCCACAGAAAATAGATCTATCTATCGGTGGTCTCGGTATAATGCTGTATGAGCCGTGTCCTATGAAACTTAAACCACGACCAGTTGGTGGCCTGGTGCATGTCATTGCCAGAAGCACGATTATGGATAAATGTAACCTTAAACTAAATAAAAACTACTTAGCTACAGAGCTGCAATTTGGTGTGATTGATGATTGGAGGGTGGATGATCAACATACCAATTTGCAGCCCTCTAGCCTCAGTAGTTTTTTAAGACCTGAGGGCAGACAGAAAAAGTGCGGACAAAAAATACTGCACGATAGTTTTCTTGTCAGAAAACTAAAATTACAGTCCGAGAAAAACAAGGGTAATATCGCTATTTCTATAAGGTTTCGAGGTAAGACTTTACCTCAAAGGGAAGCCGGTAAGAAATGCAATCAGGGCTTTAGAATTTGATTCGGACTAACTTCGTTTTTCGAGATCCTCCACGAAAATTTGCAACAGATAATTATCACGGAATTTAAGTTTCAAAATTCCTTCGTACACTATCTGAAGATCAGATGGGATTACGTTATCCTGTCACTCATGAAGAATTATTAAATGACCAGGTTTTATTCAGGATATTTTGTGTTCAAGAGGAAATAGTTGATAATTTTATAAAAATGGTTATTTTATGTGTCAAATATAACTATACGTATGATTATGTATAGGCCCTGTGGAAGAGAGTACTTAAGGAGTTTGAATTGAAATTAAAATGACAACTGCGATCAAAATTTGTACCTAAGCCAGTAAATGTATGTTTTCTAAAAATTGAAGTACAGAAGCCCTGCTCGTTACAGGACACAAGTATATCCAAAAATGCAAGTTTATTGTTTTCTTCGTAATCAATCGTGAACTTAATGTTGGGATGGGCTAGATTGGCGTATTCAAGAAACTGATCGGCTTAGGTACAAATTTTTAAAGCAGTTGTCATTTAAATTTCAAATTAAACTCCTTAAGTACTCTCTTCCACAGGGCCTATACTTTATCCTCCACTTGGTTTGGCTTCCACCAAGAAATCTCATTTCTCCAGAAGTATTTTTTAGAAAATTGCTACCCATCCAAGCTCTTTTTTGAACAATTGTCTAATTTTCTTAATCGTAAGTTTGTTCCTGTTTTTAATATTCCTACTGTACCCAAGTTGGCATTTTACTTCAGTATTCCTTTTATTCATGATAAGTCCTTTTATGTTCAGTTGAATGACCTTATTCACCGACACCTTCTGGCAGTTAACAGTAGAGTTATACCCAAGAACCCGTTAACCATTGCTTCTCTTTTTAAACACAAAGACAAACTAAGCTCCTTGATGACTTGACTTCCAATATCGTTTATTTATATACTTGCCCCAAATGTAAGGTGGGAAAATATGTGGGGGCTTCTCGTCGCCTACTAAAAGTCAGAATTGATTGTCATCGGAGAGTTAGTTACAGAACAGGCAATAAATTAACTAATCCTGAATTTTCTAATGTACGTGATCATGCCGAAAAATGTAAACAACATATTGAATAAAAACATTTTAGAATTCTCTCCAGAGCCACCTCACCTCATCAATTAGCAATAACTGAATCTTTATATATTAAGAAGCTTGTTCCTACTTTAAACAATCAAACTACCTCCACAACACTGTACCTGTCTTGAGTGTGCCCCTGTCTCTGTTTTTTTATGTCATTAGGTACTTGGTTCCCGTCCTGAAAGGTAGCGGTCTGTTTCTTTCATTCTGTCTATTGCATATCATTTTTAAAAATTTTAGTTTAAAGTTTAAATATTTTTTAATTTGTGAATTTCTTAATTCTTAAGCCTTTGTAATATTTTTACATATTATAATTACGTTTTTCAGCTTTGAAAATGAGGCTGTGTCCTCGAAACGTCAGCATGTTTAATAAATGGACAATTACTAGTACATGACGTCTCTTTAGCCTCCGTAAATATGTATATATATATATATATTATATATATATATATATATATATATATATATATATATATATATATATATATATATATATATATAAGTTGTAGTACAAATATTTAGATGAAGAGGATTGCACCTGAAGGGGAAGTTGAAATTCCTATCTTTTATTCTGGAAGTATGTCACTTTAAATGTAGAATTATGTCACTTTAAATGGTGAATAAATGAATCTATAAAGATATGTATATCGCAAAGCCTTATATCCACAGGCTCAATGAATATTTAAAACGTAAAATCTCGCTTCCAGGAAGCCATCCAGACCAGATTATTTCGCTATTAATTTGGTTATCGAATACCGAGAAAGCAAAAAAAAAAAAAAAAAAAAAAAAAAAAAAAAAGATGAAGCAAGTAACATGAATTCAATAAACCAGACCGACCTGCTTGTGTGAGTTCGTGAAACTGTCATCGCTTCCATTTTCCCCACCTGTAATGAATGCAGAAGGGTAAAAGTAAATAACTTTTAAGAAGTAAAAGTTTTTTGTGGACTTAAGAACTCTTTTTAGCTTCAGGCTTCATTTTCGTGACTATAAGTTCGTGATAGTGGCTTAAACTTGTAGTTTACGGGCTAGCCAACGCTATCAAATATTTTCTTAAGGAAGTATTAGGTAGATCTTTTTAAAATGACTGGAGGAGTGAAAGCTATCGTTAAAAAAATGCCGTGAGGTGGGTGAAGAATTCTCTGCGAGTAGAATTTTCTACTGGGAGAATTCTCCCATATGTGGAATTCTCTAAGACGACTGCTCGTACTCGACTGATATCCAAAGCACCTTGTCATTTGGAAGCAAGGACCTATTACTTGTACAGCTGATTCCTGGAACAAGGAAGTTCCACAAAGTTTAGGACCAAGTTTAGGAGAATGATTCTGCTAATAATGATGTGTTTTTACGCTAATATTTTATGTATGTAATAATTATATGTAAAATACTTTTAATGGATATTTAGGTATCTATGTGTATATTACCTTAATCACCAGAGGTTAAATTTTAAACAAACTTTTTATGTATATTGTAATCCAATGCACATTGTAAGAATACCTACTGTAATATTGTGGAATAAAGGTATTATTATAATCCTTTTTCTTTATTATTATTTTTTTTTTTGTCTATCACAGTCCTCCAGTTCGACTGGGTGGTATTTATAGTGTTGGGGGGTTCCGGGTTGCATCCTGTCTCCTTAGGAGTCCATCACTTTTCTTACTATGTGTGCCGTTTCTAGGATCACACTCCTCTGCATGAGTCCTGGAGCTACTGCAGCCTCTAGTTTTTCCAGATTCCTTTCCAGGGATCTTGGGATCGTGCCTATTATTATTATTATTATTATTATTATTATTATTATTATTATTATTATTATTATTACGGTCCCTTTCACTTCTCTGGAATGTTTTGACGGCACTTTGAAACGACTCTAGGCCATAAAATTTAAAGAGAGTTATGTGTGTGAAAGCCGTATGTCTCTCTGCATGAAAAGCAAATGGTCTCCTTCGCAGAAGGGGAAAGGACAGGCGTCCAAATCCGAAAGTTAGTTCAATTGATTGTCGTCACGACCGGATTCGTTCCCGGAAAGAGCACTCCGTCAGTTTGTCTTCAGTACATGACTGCGCTTTTCTCAAAATACCTGATCCTTTTCCTGGTATCTCTGATTCGATCATTTCATTAATTTAAAAGTATTTCATCTCTTTATTCTTCATAAAGAATAATAAAGCTTGCAAATCCTCGTAATCCTCTTTATAATTTTTTAATGTGTCCTGCTTTTTTCGTTTTTTTTTTATTTTGCCGTTTCGTCTCTCGTAATAAGTTGCTGTCCCATGAGCCTGCGCCTCCAGAATAAAAAACAAAAACATTGTTTCGTTACTTAACTGCGAATTTCATGTTTAAGTGAATGACGCAGGAAAACGCAATATTTAGTTTGATCTTTTGTTTTTTTTTTTTTTTTTTTTTTTGCTTGCTACAAACTTCACGCAAATAGAAATTCTTCATTAATTACCAATTAAAGGAATGTGACGTCATTTCCAGTTTCCGATGACTGGGGCAACATTCTTTATAGAGGGTAAGGGCACTTACTTGTGTGTGTGTGTGTGTGCAAATACCGCCATTATTGTATTCTCGGTATCTACAGATATTTATCTTTCGTGCCTTTGTTATGGAATGTGAATAAGAATCTAATTACTCGATACGAGTTTGACCTCTTGGCGCTATTCACTTAAGGGGTCCACTATCACCCCACGAATAGTGACGCATTTCAATTTTCCTCTTTGTGTGAATGATTTGATGAACGTGATACAATAAAAAGAAGCGCTGGGTTTGTGCCTTCTTTTCACGGAGTTTGTTATTTTATGGCTACTTCATTTTTGGCTACTGCATTTTTGTTTGGAAATGTGCGTTCGCCTACTTCTTTGATTTTTATTATTTCTCCACTGGATGATTTGACGAACGTTAATTTCCTGGCTACTTCGTTTTTGGCTACCGTATTTATATTTGAAAGGAATCGTTCACCCTTTGATTTTTACGATCTTCCCACTCACACCTCCCAGGTGCAAGGGTGAACATAACTATCAACGCCGTGTTTCTGGGTGAAAAGTGTCCCGTCTTTCAACCAGAGCCTAAAGGTGATAGCACCTCACCTGTCTTTTCCCACCTTTTGTCTGGTAGAAAGGAGGGCATGGCGCTTAATTAACAGTTTACGGTAGAAGTTAAGATTACGATTCAGCACTCCTTGTTTTTTTATTTTTGGCGAGAGAGATTTTTTTTTAGATGCCTGCATTCCCTAATTCAATAGAACAGAGGGCTTGGCGCTGGGAAGTTCGGGCTTCGATCCTGTACAAAGATCTTGTTCAGACTTTGTGGGAGAAAACGCATGGAGAAGTATGCCATTTTTTTTGTAAAGTTCTTGTTTTATACGTTTCAGTATCCCTGCGTAGGTCAATGCCGAGAGAGAGAGAGAGAGAGAGAGAGAGAGAGAGAGAGAGAGAGAGAGAATACGTAGGATATAAATTGTTTATGTTAATTACTACATCCGAGTGCTTTAGTGCCGAGAATCAATTGGATAAAATATCTCTGGACCGTTGAAGAAAATACTTATTTTAGGAATTAGCAAACAGCTCTGCAATTTCTTTGATCGCCTAATTCTTGGTCACATAGACTACTTGTTAGATGAATATGTCTCGTGAAGCATTACAGTTAGAGTGATGCAGTTACAGTCCCTATGAAAATCAAGTAAAAAAATGCGCCAAGTTTCTTCGGCGCGATTGAGTTTTCTGTACAGCCGATACAGCGCATAATCAAGGCGACCGAATAATAGATATCTAGCTCTCGGTGGTCTCTGTGTAATGGTGGTGGCCTACCGTATATCGTTGCCAGACGCACGATTATGGATAACTTTAACCGTAAATAGAATAAAAACTACTGAGGATAGAGGGATGTAATTTGATATGTTTGATGATTGGAGGCTGGACGATCAACCTACCATAAGTTTGCCGCGCTCTAGCCTCCCGGTAGGTTTTTTCTAAGATCTGAGGCCGGACGGACAGACAAAGTGAATCCTACTTGACTTGAAGTGCTCACTAAAATAGACCAGTGACGAATGACTTCAAATTCCGTACTGAGAGGATAGTGAGGTGGCCTTTACACAAGAGTACACAAATATTTTACTGTGACTACTACCAATAACTTAATATCTTACATTTTTGCAAAGTCCTCGTACTTCCAAGTGGACGGCGATAGTCATCTGTCACCGTATTTTTGTATGCTGCTGAATTCTGACAACGAATAGCAAAGATGCACTTAAACGGTTATATGATAGCGAACTCCAGGGTTAGGTCAGTATACAATCCACTGACAAAAATAACGGACTTTTTAGATTCAGTCAAACAGGAAGAAGTTGCCACTGAATTCTGGATAACGAGGCCAAGGTACCTATCTCAGTAGATTGGTTTCGCTTTGAAGATGCGAGCGAACAAGTTTTGTTGAAATTTTGACAAAGAGGAGATCAGAATTTATGTATATAGATTTTATATAATATATATATATATATATATATAGATATATATATATATATATATATATATATATATATATATATATATATATATAGTATATATATATATATATATATATATATATATGTATAGATATATATGATATATATATATATATATATATATATATATATATATATACCTATATATATATATATATATTATATATATATATATACGACGCCATAGACACGAGCTTTAGGCAGATATAAAACCCTCTTAACAGCTTTTCATGCTTTTTTTCTTCTCCCTTTCACCGGATTTTGCAGGCTGGAGAGCCGCTCCCCTCCCCCACCCTCAAAAGAAAAGCCAACAATTCTCTGGTGATCAAATGAACTTTCCTCTCAGCCATCAAAAAAATAAATAAAAAGGCAATATTCTACTCTGCTGTTTCAAAGGGGGCGTTTCCACTTCTTTGCTACCGTTTGTTGTTGTTTTTGTATTGCTTCTCTTCTCTTCGTTATTTTCATCTGTGTTTTTGGATGGTCTTATTTCGTCTATGTTTCATTTATTGGGTATAAGTGCTTTTGATTTTCCGTTAGAAGTTCATCCCGTAGTGGGGGTTAGTGCCTTCAGTGGACCTCACGCAGTGTACCGTAGGCATTACTTAAGATTCTTTGCAACGTGCCTTCAGCCCCTAGCCCTGCAGACAACCCTATTCGTTCCTTTTACTGTAACTCCTTACATTTTCTGTTTCTTCCATCTTACTTTCCACCCTCTCCTAACACTTGATTCATAGTGCAACTGCTTTGAGATTTTCCTCCCGTTTCACTTCTCACATCTTTTACTGTCAGTTTCCATTTCAGCGCTGAATGACCTCATAGGTCCCAGTGCTTGGCCTTTTGGCTTTCATCCTATTCAACTCAACTCATCGGAAGTTGATTCCTTGAACTGAATTTCTCAAGAACTATCTAACCAAGTAGTAATGTGAGTTTATTGAATCATTCATATATATCTTGTGCCAGCGGTCCACTTTACTTATAAATGATGCAGTTGCAGTTACGTGTGTTGTGATATAAGCCTCAGGGAGATTGCTCGAATATTACGATTCCTTGATAGTTACTTGTATACGGTCTTCAGATTAAAAGGATATTCTTTATATTGTTCTTTTGTCAAAAGAAAAGACGAAAAAGTTAATGGAAAATGACCGCGAGTCCGGAGATTTCTAACGTTTTAATTCGGACTCTGTTTGCTAGCCCTGTTAATTTTTTCATTGTTAGTTCTTCATATTATTATTTGTCAATAAAATTAGTACGTTATTTTCATCATCTATAGAGTTTCTGTCGTTTTAGTGGAGTGCTTTACCTTGAAAGGACAGGGGGATTAGAGAGAGATTCTAAGAGTTATTCTGCTTCAAAGATTTTATAGAGGTAAAAAGAATCTGTTTTTGGTCCACTGATACGAAAGATTAAACCTTTACTGAATGTTGCGTATGGCATTTCCTCCCCTTTCCTTGCTGTACAACAAATTGAAATCTACCAAAGCTACTGCCCAATTTTTTCGGTGATTTATGATTGGGACTGTCTAACATAGCATTATTTGTATCCATATTGGATCGAGGCTTGCTCGAATTAAAAATAAAATATTCTTAATCAGCATTTGATATTCAGATTATTGGTTATCGGGTAATTTGCATACCCCCACCAACTCTTTCAGCCTCATTTGCTGTACAAATACGCGGGTGACTGAATTCCATCTTCGTCTTCTAATTTCCCTACACCAAAAGGAATCCCTCCCGGCGTGAATGCTACTGTCCTAATTAATTAATCATACCGTTCTACGCTTCACCTCGCACGGGACATTCCATCCATATTTCGGCAACAGAGGATTTTTGTTTGTCCGTCCGCCGTCAGATCTTAAAAACTTCCGGGGCTAGAGGGTTGCAAATTGGTGTGTTGACCTTTCATCCTTCAGGCATGAAGCATACCAAACTGCGGCCCTCTAGCCTTAAGAGTTTTTATTTTTAAGGTTAAAGTTTTGTCAGTCCGTCCGCCATTAGATCTTAAAAACGACCCAGCCTAGAGGGCTGCAAATTAGTGTGTAGATCGTCCACCATCCAAGCATGAAGCATACTAAATTGCAGCCCTCTAGCCTTGGTCGTTTTGATCTTATTTAAGGTTAAAAGTTAACCACAATCGTGTATCTGACAACGATGTAGCACAGACTACCACCAGGTCGTTGCGCTGAGGAAACTTCGTAGCATCTTTTACTTGCTTTTTTTGTTTATAAAATAATTCGATTTCGCCCTCATCTTCTTGCAAAGCTGAAACTTTGTTTATGGTGCAGAGAATAAAATTAGGTTATATAATCAATCCAGTCGGTAAATGGCATTACGTTGTATTACAAAGTTTGAAACTCACTGGTATTAAAGTTGACATAATCACAGATCACGTTAATTAGAGTAATGCTTTATTATTCACTCCGGCAAAAAAGTAATGCATTATTTCTTCGCTTTTGGAACACTATTAACATACTGCATTTATAAGGCAACAGTGTCATCCTTCGACTAAGCTTTTATTCTGCAACGAATCTCTCTCTCTCTCTCTCTCTCTCTCTCTCTCTCTCTCTCTCTCTCTCTCTCTCTCTCTCTCTCTCTCTCTCCTCCTTTTTTCTTGATATCTGTCCGATCGTTTGTGCACAGTCGCATGTTTGCAACTCTTACGGATCCCTTTTAAAGTGAAAATGTCGAGGAAATGGTAAGCTCCGGTCATAACAGCAAATGGTGGTCATGAACCTCCCTTCTTGTGTAAAATAAATTCGAAAATAGTTCAGTCTTCAAAGGTTTTCGATGGAACCTTATTAGCACCTGTGAACCCAAAAGCTACGTTGCCATTAAAGTTCCACGAAATACTTGGGAAGTTGCTGTGCCATTTAAAATGAATATTAGGAATTCCATTATGGTTCAAGAATTGGAGCAAGTGTAGATTGAGTCTTTATACAGAGGAAGTGTTTGGTAACTGAATGACAGATCAGGGAATACTTGGTGACATAATGCCTGCTCTGTTGTCTTACAGAATTCTGTCTCCTACAAGAGACAGAATTTGGTTCTGGAAAATTCGCGTCATAATTTTTCGTAGACAACTTCTTTCTGCGACTTTGATATGACAAGAAACTGGACTGAGAGCCTAAAAGCCTCTTTGGGCTCTGCCACTTCTCACATGGCGCTGTTTTCGGCCCTCGGGCTTTTAAAAGGTTGCTCTATACCCTTTTAGAGGGACTTGTCTCTCTCTTTCGTCAAAAGGGGCTTTCAGTGTCAGGTATCAAAAAGGGACAAAATATTATCCACCTCTTCTTCTTTGTCTTCTTCTTCTTCTTCTTCTTCTTTTGACCCTAATAGTAGACTCATTTCGTAGTTGGTTTTGGCAGGCGTCTTACTGGAATTACTTACTGTTCTCCTAATTGGCCATTATCGGTTGGGACTGACACTAAATGACACTGGGATATGGAGGCCTTATCTCCCGGAGGAGAACTGTGAGGCAACTCTGTTTCAAAGTCAGATTATTAATATATTATTATTATTTTATTATGTTATTATTATTATTATTATTTTTATTATTATTATTATTTATTATTAAATGAGGCCTTCTCTGAGGGCAGTAGTATTGAATATTATAGCAGTTTCAACGGCATTTAATTTGTATAGAATCTTCTCAATTCTTCTTATTATCTTTTCCTCAACGGCATGTAGCTGGTATATCAGGTGTACCAAGGACAAATAAAGAGTTCAGTTGCCTTAGGTTTATTTCCTCTGTCGACACGTCAGAGGAAATAAAACTAAGACAACAGAAATCTATATACGTCCTTAGGAAACCTGATATACCAGCTACATGCTGATGAGTAAAAGATAAGAAGAATTGAGAAGATTCTATATAAATTAAATGCCGTTGAAAACAGCTATATTATTATTATTATTATTATTATTATTATTATTATTATATTATTATTATTATTATTATTATTATTATTATTATTATTATTATTATTTAGGGTTGGGAAAAACATTCTATCATGAAAGTATATACAACGTTTCTAACTTCTAAGGTGTACGATTTATAAATAGTTCATGAAAGCTTTCGAAACCCTTCGCTGGGTTCATCTTCAGTCCAAAAAGATTATTTTTTTCGGAAGGGTTCGAAAGCTATTATAAAGTGTTTATAAATTGTACACGAACTTTTAACATTTTTATTATTGCGGACACCTTAGAGCGATTATTATTATTATTATTATTATTATTATTATTATTATTATTATTATTATTATTATTATTATTGATTATTATGATCTTTTCAATTCTTCTTATTATTTTCTTCTCATCGGGCTAATATTTGCTAATAGCTGGCCGATGTTCATATCTTGGTTAAGGAACTGTCTTCTAGAAATACTAATTTATTGATATGATAACTGAAAGTGGCGCATCTTCGGTTGGAAACGTTGGAATTCCGTTACGCCCTTAGACAACGGCCACACTAAGATTAAGATGGTGAACTTCAATAAATTAGTATTTTTAGAAGACATTTCCTTAACCAAGATATGAACATCGGCCAGCTATTAGCAAATACCAGCCCTGATGAGAATAAAATAATAAGTAGAATTGAAAAGATCATATATAAAATCAATTCCACTGATGTTGTCATCCTCTTTAACAAAACATGTTTGAGAGAGGATCTCCTACTTTCATATTATTATTATTATTATTATTATTATTATTATTATTATTATTATTATTATTCAGAAATACAAACTTCCAAAGAATATTAGGGTGGTCATTAGGAAGAAGTGAGACGAGGTAAAGGGAAACACAAAAAGAAGAGAAAATAAAATTAGAAGAATGAATAATAATGATAATAATAATAATAATAATAATAATAATAATAATAATAATAATAATAAAATAATAATAGCACAGTTCTGTTGTAACAGGCGTAATTCTGGTTAGCGACGGAAGAAGTTTTAGTCTATCCGGAAGGGGAATTCGATTACCAATAAAGTGTTTTTATATGGCTAAGACCTCGCTTCGGATATTATTATGCACATCCGGGAGGGGTGGCGGGTGGTGGGGAGGTTAATGTTTGTGTCTGTGTGCGTGCTTTCATCAGTACAATACACTCTGGGTTTGATAGTGCTAACAATGTTAGCAATACCGAAAGACAGGTATAGATTTGAACAGTTGCACACGGTCGGGTTAATCCTTGGATGGCGCTGTTGTGTATCGGAGAGATGTAGGGGGGTTGGGGTTGGCAGGGGGGAAGAGGGGGGTTGAGGAATGAGTGGGAGGTGGGGTGGAGGATTAGGCTTGCTATGCTATGGATCCTACGGCGCATATTCCAGTAAGGATTAAGGTATGTTAATCCTCTTTTGGAACAATTATCTCTTAGTACGGGTTATATGTCCTGTTTTTCCAGCATGTACTTGATGGATTTTACTTCTTCCAGATATTTTTCTATATTTCGTTCACTCTCGGCTTTCAGTTTTTTTTATTCCACGTTCGCAGGTTTGTACGAAGGAAGGGGTGGATGAAGTGAATGACATACGAAAGAAGACTGTTAAAGCATGTGCAATAGAGGTGCATTGTAGTGCATCTTTTGATGTTGCAGATGTAGTGTCGAAGAGTCTATTAGGAATATACGGAAACAAACAGTATTGGGGAAAATTACTTATTGGTTATACAAACACTTAAGTGTATCTTAGTTTAACCAGATAAAAGTTAGGTATATCTTAATTTAACCAGACCAAACTTAAGTATATCTTTGTTAAACTAGACCAAAGTTAAGTATATCTTAGAATAACCAGACCAAAGTTAAGTATAACTTTGTTAAACCAGACCAAAGTTATCTTAGTTCAACCAGACCAGAGTTAAGTTTATCTTAGTTCAACCAGACCAAAGTTAAGTATATCTCAGTTTAACCAAACCTCTGAGCTGATTAACAGCTCTCCTAGGGCTGGCCCGAAGGATTAGATTTTTATTTAACGTGGCTAGGAACCAATTGGTTACTTAGAAATGGGGCCTACAGCTTATTGTGGGATCTGAACCTCATTATATCGAGAAATAACTTTCTAATCGCCAGAAATAAATTTCTCCGGTTCCGTATTGGCGGCAGCTGGAAGCGAACTCGGGCTATCAGATTGATAGGCGAGTAGGCAACCCACTCGTCCAGTGAGGAACTTATATAAACACTAATATATTCACCATCATTCATTCAACATCAAAACGTTTCTTGACCTGTCAACAAATCCAATTCTGATTCAGTTATACCCAACAACTTCCAAACATAATTTATATATATATCTAATACTCTGTGTTTATTTGTGTATTAAAATAGCTTTTGTTATTTAATACACAGATGATTCAAGCATACTGTATTCGAATTGTTTATCTCATATCAATGTTGTTGTACTAACAGTTTTCTCAATAAACCATTTATTCCACTTACAGTCACTTCTATACCTTTTCTATTATCCAAAGGACAGCTATTTACACGGTTACTTGATATTCCTTCCCAGTATTCTAATCTTAAATCGTCTTTGTAAATTAAAAAAAAAAAAAATGAGGAAAAAAGCTGTTTATCTTCCAGGTCATTTTGATATCCATGCGTAGTGGTTCATAGCTGAAGTATAGTCACTCATATAAGTGCGTGGATGTCTCCGGGCCTAAAGCTGAATTCCATCCAACCCCTTTCTGGACAACGGGTCTGCATAGTGACATAAGACGGTAGTTGAACATTTAACCTGTTTCGCACTGTAAGACACCTGTCATCCAGAAAGGGGCGAAATTTCTCCTCCCCTAACTAATTCATTCAAGGTTTGTACACTCAATGCACGATTAGAGACGATATATTTCTTGTCTAGAACCCGTAAGATAAGGATAAAAAAGGGTTCTTCGGTCTTTGTCTAGCGGTGTTTGGTTTGGATATATATATATATATATATATATATATATATATATATATATATTATATATATATATATATACATTTACTGTATTTATATATATACATCTAATAAAAGGACCCCATAAAAAAACGCCAAA
>NC_061107.1:491609-499109 GCF_015104395.2 Macrobrachium nipponense
TGACAAACAAAGCCGGAGCAGTAGTCTTCATTTACATAAACCTAAAACATGTAGCATGTCAGGTGAAGATTTGAAACTTGCATTTTGTTCTCCCCCTTAGGAAATGGATTATTTGCTGTGAATAAATCGCAAATAACCCGAATTCTCGTTTGAGAGAGCTTTTATAACATCCTACTGTCGAATTCTGGATTTATTTATATGTTTATCCCATTTTCCTAGAATCTAGCACCTTCCGGGAGAAGGCAATCCATCCATTTGCTGACCATTCTGCCGTAGAGCTTTGGTCATCGACGATTGGTGGAAGGAAAGAGAATCTGAATTTGACAGAGAGACGTCAGGGGACCGTTTTTTGAGCATTGCAGAACAGGGAGTACGGGAGTACTCGCACAAAGGCGTTGATTTGAATGGAAAGTACGTTCGGCCATAGCGTATGGAAGACTTGCCTGAAAAGATATTTCTCTCTCTCTCTCTCTCTCTCTCTCTCTCTCTCTCTCTCTCTCTCTCTCTCTGGGTACGGGTGAAGAAGAGGGTGATTTGATTTGAAGCGTAGTAGAAGAATGCATCAAATTGGAGTAATTATATGAAGAGAAGGAAAGATTAGACAGGGAAATAAGGGAGAAAAAAGGATTAATTCCAAAGTGTGACTATCAGAAGACCATCGATGCCCTGAAAGCTCTAATTGTGTGTCTGTCTCTCTCTAATGTTAAATGTGTTTTCAGGTATGAAGTACTCCAGTGCGGGCCTACAGAAAAGCTGATAAAGAGACGTTCGACACGACAGGAGTCGCCACTCTACTATGTAAGCATCGAGGAGACGTTTGACGTTGTCAAGAGAGCGCCCAAATCTCAACAGGCCATGGTGGAAGAGACCGGATGTTGAAAGAATTACAAAAGAAATATGCAAACATGCCAATTAAGGCCGTTGAGCTGTTCAAGTCACTCTGTCAAGAATGCCAAAAGAAACGAAAACGGCCGATGACGAAGGGGGTTGTCGTTCGTCCAATACTCACCAAGGAATTCTCGTCTAGGGGTCAGGTGGATCTAACTGACATGCAAAGCATGCCCAGTGGATCCAACAAGAAATGGATCATGGTGTACCAGGATCACCTGATGAAGTTTTGCATCCTTCGAGCCTTGACGTCTAAAAGAGCTGCAGAGGTCGCTTTTCATCTACTGGACATTTTTCTTCTCTTTGGTGGCCCCGTTATTCTCCAAAGCGATAACGGATCCGAGTTCACTTCACAAGTCATTACAGAGCTGAAGGAAGTTTGGCCAAAACTAACACTGGTGCATGGTATGCCTCGCCATCCGCAAGGTCAGGGGTCGGTTGAGCGCGCAAACGGTGATATTAAAGATATGTTGGTTGCATGGATGGCTGTCAATGACTCACAAGACTGGCCTACGGGCATCAAGTTTGTTCAGTTCCAGAAAAACAGTGCTCTCCATTCCGGGATAAAGTGCTCTCCATATTCTGCAATGTTTGGCTGTGAGGCTCGTGTAGGACTTACTACTTCGTCTTTGCCGATGGAAGTGATTGCTCGGATGGAGACTGAGGAGGATCTTCTTGCTGTCACACCAATCAGGCCAGACTCTGACAATGACAACCCTCTCTCCCAAACTGATGGTGTTGCAAACCAGATCCAAGCTACAAGTGATGAAACATCAACACATGATGTGACAGAGGATGTTCTGCTCCCAGTCGAACATGGCAGCACTACATCACAATACACTGGTGGCAATGTGACAAGTCAGCCCGTAACGTCTCTCTCACCCTCTCCATCTGACAGTCCTGTTTCCTCTGTTGAAAACCACAGAGTTGTAAAACGCATCAAAGAAATCAAAAAGCGCCGTCGTGAAGCAGCCGATGCACAAACTTCTCAAGCAGAAAGGATGGTGAAAAGAAGTCGCGTAGATCTGCGAGCTGGCGAACAAGGAGACAATGTAGCTGTGCCACTTCCACTTGTTGATCGTGGGAGAGGCGATCCTAGAAATATCCTTAGTGTCATAATTGACAGACGAGAAGACACAGACCAATACAGGATAGCCGTAAAAGCTGGTATTCTCAGTGGTCTGTATTCCAGAAATCAATTCGATCTGTGCCCTCAGCGCCTTCTAAACACTGACGACATGAACACTGAAAAAACAGTTTCACTGCGCTCGGCGGTGATTTCTCAATCCGCTTCAGGTGGACAAGGCTTCACAAGGTGCAACTGCACTGGCGCCCAAAAGTGTAGTACAAGGCGATGTAAATGCCTTAAAGCTGGGCTTCTGTGTAACTCACGATGTCATAGCAGCCTCAATTGTTGTAACAAGTAACATGTCAATGGTTTCTGCCATTCTTTAGAACTTTTAAATGCTTTGTTTTAGGTCGTGGAACAGTTTACGTTGTGTGTGTGTGTGTGAGAGAGAGAGAGAGAGAGAGAGAGAGAGAGAGAGAGAGAGAGAGAGAGAGAGAGAGAGAGAGTTTTAACTGACTGTTTGACCAATAAAATGAAATAAAATAAAATTAATTAAAATAATGTTAATTTTATTTTTTATCTAGTTACTTACTAATATGATCGTCGCAACGTTGGCATTGATGATCAAATGAGCATCAGGGATTACGCGTAATCACCGGGACCGTAATTCAGGGATTTCGCGTAATCACTGGAAAATTCAGTGATTGCGTGAAATCCCTGAGTGAAACGGGGATTACACGTATTCACTTAAATATTCAGGGATTACGCGTAATTCCTAGGTACGTGTTCTTACTCTAACATATATATTATTATATTATATATATATTATTATGTACTATATATCTATATTATAATATTATAGGAGATAATATAACATAGATATAGTATGTGTTTTGAATGTGTTCGTTATTTTAAAGATCCAGACAAAATAATTATATAAATAACAAAAATGATTTTAATCTCAACATCCTCTACCAAACTAAGAATTCATTGAACATTTACAAAGACAAAACTCAGCTCCACGACCGAACTAAAAGAGATGTGACAGGTTTACAAGATTGGACATTGAACTAGTTCCTTGAGTGAATCATGATAACGGTCTGCTCCGCTGTCATTGGACGAAATATGGACCAAGGGAAGAAAGAGTCTCCTCTGACACAAGATAATAGAAATATAACGGCTGTAATTTGTTGCTGGGAAGGTTTAAATAGGACCATTCACCCATTTTCTGAAAGTTATTTCGTCTCCTGCCTAGAATAATGTGTGGGTCAAGTTGTGTGTTTTCAGAGAGAGAGAGAGAGAGAGAGAGAGAGTGTTATAGAATTACAAAGAAGATACGGAGAGAAAGAGAGAGAGAGAGAGAGAGAGAGAGAGAGAGAGAGGTCGTTGAGTTATGAAGAGACAAAAAGTTACTGAGAGAGAAGAGAGAGAGAGAGAGAGAGAGGAGAGAGAGAGAGATTTACAAGGATTAGGATGTCTCAAAGACTTAGACAGAGAGGGAGGTATATGTCATAGATACGCAGACACGCACCCACACACACACCAGAACAGAGAGAGAGAGAGAGAGAGAGAGAGAGAGGGAGTGTGTAGACATACTGACATATATGTAGACGAGCGAATAGACTTTCCCACATTTAATAGATCGTGAGTCTCTTCTGGATTTGAAAAGTAAAAGTTTTACAATGAATTCCCAAATAAAAAAAAAAGGTCTCTAGGTGGAAAAGTTTTAAACTTTGTCGCACATTTTTAACTTTTGCACTTTTTTTCTCCGCTTCCTACTGTACGTAGTACTTGTTGTCTTTTACAGAAAGCAGAAACCACTGATGTTATAAATATATATAAATATATATATATATATATATATATATATATATATATATATATATATATATATATATATATATGAATTTGTTCGTATCTGGACCAATCGTCAGTTATGAAAACTTGTGTGAGAAATCTTTTTTATTACATTAAGCGATTGGGATGTAAAAGTGGAGGCTCAGTGAAAACAATTTACTATTGAAAAACTGTTAGAGAACAACCAATAGCTGCCATGACGTCGTATCTCTTCTTCTCAGCCTAATCTCTAGTTGGGGTTTCCGTTTTTATCCCTGGTCTGGGTCGCTGGTTTCATTATGATAATATTAATTAGGGCATTCTCAACATTTGTACAATAATTGCGCGCTGCAGAACTGTCAGGGGAATAAATTTATAACCGCAGAGAAAATATTCCAGTCACATTCTTTACCACAAACGAATAATGTGGGATTATCCCTAAAGAGTAAATAAATTGATGGAGGGACGAGAACTTTCCCGTCAGATATGCTAATGATGGAAGGGAGAGAGAGAGAGAGAGAGAGAGAGAGAGAGAGAGAGACTGGACAACAAAACTTATCCGTCTAAAAGTTATTTAACTTTATTATTATTCCCACTTGTTCAGAAATTTCCAAGGTTTGTGAGCATCCAAGTTTTACAAGTAAGAATCCGTAATTCAATTGAATTAGGAAAAATGATAATGAACTTAGGAATGACAAGTCTTAAACGAGAAAAAAAGAGCTAATTTGGCAAGGAGAACTGGTTGTTAATTATAGCGAGTTCTATGTATATATATATATATATATATATATATATATATATATATATATATATATATATATATATATCTATATATACTATATATATATATGTTACGCATAATGTGGATAATTGCCTATGTGAACATTAGGCAGAAAAATTGCCTATTCTCCATATTAGGCAATTTGTTTTGCACAATGTTGACAATAGGCAAATTACTTGCCTATTGTCAACATTATGCATGATTTTCAGATTAGGCGAGGGTATTTTGCCTAATGTGAATTGAATGACGAACCACTGTAACTGGAGTGTTGTTCGAATGTTGTTCAAAACTTTGGGTCTGTCACTTAAGCCATTATCCGTTGGTCAGTGTGCTACGCTGAAGGTCCCGGATGTCGATCATGGTCCAACAGATCCTAAAAATCTGTTAGTGGTCGTCCTCAAGGAACAATATGGACTATACACTGTAGGTTGTCGGGAGGGAATTCTTGGACCAAAATTTACAGCAGCTGATCTAAGTGCAATCAAACAGGCCCTGATAAAGTCTGGAGAGGTTCCTGATATCTGCCTATCGATTAGAACAGCAACAACCAGAGCCACTGGTGGGCAAGGATATATAAAGTGTCAATGTACTACTCAATGTACATCAGGACGATGCAGCTGCCTAAGAAAAAAATTTGAATGCAACTCGCACTGTCACCCGGGCAGATCATGCAAAAATTTCTGACTGGACTCAACTGAACCCTGAGATCTATGGACTTATTTCTCTTTTACTTATATTGCATTAATTATGTTTGTATTTATTCAAATAAATTGGAATTCTTTTAGCTGTCTCTATATTAACCATGTTGCATTCTCTTGTAACCTCCCGTGGGTTGTCTGTTGAATTAATTTCCATTTCTACACTAAACCATAATATATGTTTAGATTAGGCAGTCGTATTCACATCGGGCAAAATTGAGCTGCCTAATTAGAACAATAGGCATGTTTGGCCTAATGTTAACAAATTGTAAACTTTATGCAAACTGCTTGCTTAATGTACACATTAGGCAATTTTCTGCCTAATGTTCACATTAGGCAATTATCCACAATATGCGTAACATATATATATATATATATATATATATATATATATATATATATATATATATATATATATATATATATATATATATATATATATATATATATATATATATATATATATATATATATATATATATATATATATATATATATATATATATATATATATATATATATATATATATATATATATATATATATATATATATATATATATATATATATAGTATATATATATATATATATATATATATATATATATATATATATATATATATATATATATATATATATATATATATATATATATATATATATATATATATATATATATATATATATATATATATATATATATATATATATATATATATATCGAGCTACAATGTCCTTTAATATCTAATTCGCTCTACCTCGGAATTAATATATTTTCATATATGCTTAACCGAAGGGGAATTTTTTCTCGATAATAGATTTACCTGTACTTGGGCGCGAACGCAGGTACATTATAAATCCAGGAGCGTCAGTGGAAGCTATAACCACTCAACCACCGCGAGAAAGTATTTGAGGTGAGAGACGACATATACCTTTAAGCCTCTCGCGGTGGTTGAGTGGTTATAGCTTCCACTGACGCTCCTGGATTATAATGTACCTGCGTTCGCACCCAAGTACAGGTAAATCTATTATAGAGAAAAATTCCCCTTCGTTAAGCATATATGAAAATATATTAATTCCGAGGTAGAGCGAATTAGATATTAAAGGACATTGTAGCTCGATATATGTATATGAATCACGGTAATGTGATATGACTTATGTAAAATGCTACGTGTTGTCAAAAAGCGCTACTTAACTACCGGAGTCGAGGCGGGTTGATGTTGTCTCCAAACCAACGAATACTTCAGCGCGAGAAAGTATTTGAGGTGAGAGACGACATATACCTTTAAGCCTCTCGCGGTGGTTGAGTGGTTATAGCTTCCACTGACGCTCCTGGATTTATAATGTACCTGCGTTCGCGCCCAAGTACAGGTAAATCTATTATCGAGAAAAAATTCCCCTTCGGTTAAGCATATATGAAAAATATATTAATTCCGAGGTAGAGCGAATTAGATATTAAAGGACATTGTAGCTCGATATATGTATATGAATCACCGGTAATGTGATATGACTTATGTAAAATGCTACGTGTTGTCAAAAGCGCTACTTAACTACGGGAGTCAAGGCGGGTTGATGTTGTCTCCAAACCAACGAATACTTCAGCGCGAGAAAGTATTTGAGGTGAGAGACGACATATACCTTTAAGCCTTCGCGCGGTGGTTGAGTGGTTATAACTTCCACTGACGATCCTGGATTTATAATGTACCTGCGTTCGCGACCCAAGTACAGGTAAATCTATTATCGAGAAAAAATTCCCCTTGCGGTTAAGCATATATGAAAATATATTAATTCTGAGGTAGAGCGAATTAGATATTAAAGGACATTGTAGCTCGATATATGTATATGAATCACGGTAATGTGATATGACTTATGTAAAATGCTACGTGTTGTCAAAAGCGCTACTTAACTACAGGAGTCGAGGCGGGTTGATGTTGTCTCCAAACCAACGAATACTTCAGCGCGAGAAAGTATTTGAGGTGAGAAACGACATATACCTTTAAGCCTCTCGTGGTGGTTGAGTGGTTATAGCTTCCACTGACGCTCCTGGATTTATAATGTACCTGCGTTCGCGCCCAAGTACAGGAAATCTATTATCGAGAAAAAATTCCCCTTCGGTTAAGCATATATGAAAATATATTAATTCCGAGGTAGAGCGAATTAGATATTAAAGGACATTGTAGCTCGATATATGTATATGAATCACGGTAATGTGATATGACTTATGTGAA
>NC_061107.1:504109-509109 GCF_015104395.2 Macrobrachium nipponense
ACCCTCCCAATCCCCCTACCTACCCCGCCCCACCCGGGGCAGACAAACTGGTTTGCAGGAGGAGGGTGGATGTGCCATGTCTCCCCTATCATCCTGATCCCCTACCGGGGCGGACAAACAAGAAACGTCCACTCGGATTTTATTATTATTATTACTATTATTATTATTATTATTATTATTATTATTATTATTATTATTATTATTATTATTATCCTGCGACAAATAGAGAAGATACTGTTCATATAAAATGCCCTAGAAACATATATTATGTTCAACGCTACAGCCTTCGTAGAGGGGCCCACTTCCTTATTATTATTATTATTATTATTAGTGCAGTGCAGTTTATAAAATTCAAAACTTTCAACACTGAATTCACGTCCCTTTGCAATAAGTTTGTTTAATCAGATTACTTGAATCGAAACATTAATACGTCAACACAAATTCTCTCGTTCCCTGTCTGCATCTCTGATCAGCTGCATAATTTATGCAGTTCATCTGGAACGAAAATCTAAACAGGAGAAATTACTAATTATTTTATTTCTAATGAAACGACAATGTTTATGGTTGATGTTTCCCTCATTTCTTTATTAGAAGAAAAAACAGGCAAAATTAATTTGTTTAAGAAAGATTCATGAAATATTCCAGTTGTTATTGACATGTAAAAGCTTCACTGACAAAAACAGTAAAGTGTTATTTGCCATATATTACACCCGGGAGTTCCATGGCTTTTGTTAAATTACGAATCGAGGAACGAAAGAGAGAGAGAGAGATAGAGAGAGAGAGAGAGAGAGAGAGAGAGAGAGAGAGAGAGAGAGAGTCCATCTCCACAGAAATGACATTAAGATTATATCGTCACAAGCTAAAAAAAAATAATAAAAAAAGGTATACAAATATGAAAACTATTTTAAACACCTTAATGACTCAAAAATACTATACTTAATTATTCACGAATACTACAGTATGCTTCACTTTTTTTCCATTGTGCTGTCTGCCCTAGATTACAGTGGCCTTATCTTACCACGGGCTCTTCCTCCCTAAGCATACTTGGAACTTCCCACTAATATAATTATAAGTAAATGGCTGAGTAGGCGTGTAGCTAAGAATAAATGATAGTCAACTATGGGCCAAAAAAATAAATATTATTTCCGACGTATTATGTACTGAGGTTATATTCTTGGATGATCATAAAAACAAACACACAAATTACCTTTTGCTTTTCAGCCAGTTTCTCGGAAGGGAGGAAATTACACGGTCCAGTGGGAGAGGAGCTTATTATATTACTCTGAACTACACACACACACACACACACACACACGCACACACACACACACACACACACACACACACACACACACACACACACACACACATATATATATATATATATATATATATATATATATATATATATATATATATATATATATATGCGCTTGTTTCCGTATCAGGCATCATTATCCAACGTCATTTACAACTCCAGAAACCTGACTCTCACTTCAAGGGCGACGTCAATAAACGATCAGTAAAAAATACCAAACGGTACGAGACATACCAATGCATTTTCGTGTTTTTCTCTTAATTTATATCTGGAACGAAATTCCGTTTTCTAGACCAGGCTAGAAACAACGTTGAAAAGGCCGAAGACTTAGTTGCCCTGGGGATGGGATCGTCGATGGGACGATGAACTGTGAAGGAGACCAGCAAAGAAAGAGCCAGCCTGAATACGAGGGCAATATCACACCACGTGACGAAGGAGAGATCCAAAATGGGGCTGCAGAAATTAGGTTGATATGACGGCCGGTTAATGAGGATAATTCTTGTGTCCTCACTGCTGTGCGAGGTCATAAAAGCATTGTCAAGGTTGCCAGAAATCTAACATCCTACATTAATGTAGTGTGATTGACAAGTCATTGGGGAATTAAATTTTTATGTTTGTTTGTTTGTATGGTGTTTTTACGTTGCATGGAACGCAGTGGTTATTCAGCAACGGGACCAACGGCTTTACGTGGCTTCCGAACCACGTCGAGAGTGAACTTCTATCACCAAAAAATTTAATGTTTATGCATTCACCTTCTTTATTCTGTTACATGTATCTGTGTGAATTTTATTACAGAAACTGATTAACGTAATGACTTCAGTGATGATTTAGAAAAGCATTCAATTCACTATAGTATATCTTTTATGACGTTGTAAAGGCAGATTGAGAGTTATTGCCAACTGAAAGAGCAACGCCAAAAATGGTTTGACATTTTATTCGTAATTCAAGAATTATGTCTTTGATCTACGTCGATTTAAAGGTTTGAAGGTTTAATTATCAGCAGAAAAAAGTGAAGAACGAAATGATTTTGGAAAAGGAGACATGATATATAAACATTTATATATTTGTAATCTTTTAAACTCACGATGGAAATTGAATACTCAATATATTTTCGTCTAAAAGTACAATTAGTACATCCGCGACGACCAAATATTTACAAAAAAAAAATTTTCTTTTTTTTTGGCGTACAAAGGGACAAGGGTTTCAAAACACGTTCAAAGAGAATATATCTCGCTAACATATAAAATACGAGTGAGTCAAAATGACACTACGTCCTCACGCACACGCTCACATACGCACATAGGCATATACAAACATACACACACACACAGTGTGAACTTAAATATGTAGAAAAACTACGTAAGTACTTGTTCCATGTCCTGGTTTTCACTCGCCTTTTTACGTGGATTTCATGACACACACATACATACACACACACACACACACACACACACACACACACACACACACACACACACACACACATATATATATATATATATATATATATATATATATATATATATATATATATATATATATATATGACACAATAGTGCATTAATTAAACATTGATCTTGAAGCAGGGTGTTCCGGAATAAAACAAATAAAAAACCTATAAAATCATAAGCCTTCTCCCAGTGTCCCTCGTAGTCCTTCCACACAACACTAAAATGATAACAAATCCTTTCGTATTATATTTTTTTAAAGCAGCAATATAAAACTATGAATAGAAACAAAGGGAAAATGTGTTTGGACTTTTTTTTTATGAAAGTCGTATTCTCTCCCATAAAAAAACATTTCATTTTTAAAAATCTACTGTAGAACATATTAGGGATTCATTTGTAATATGAAATAACAATGCCCTTACATCCCCAATAAAAAAGATACGTGTTGCAGTATGCAATGCAATGCACTGCATTAACAAAAACCTTGAAGTGGGACAAACTATTGTTGTTTTCGTATTAAGATTCCTACCATGGAAATGGATGAATGCAACGAGCGAATATCAATGGAAAACATAACAGTTGCATAAGAGTGGAGAAATATATTTACTCTACAGTAATGAAACCATGGACACTGGTAAACCACGAAGACATGAATATTCTGATTACAAAGAGATGACCGATGTAATTAAGTGGGATTACAGAATAACGTTATTAAAATAATCTTTTTCATGTTTCAACGCCTTTAGGATAGGTTTAGTGAATGACTCTGTTAAATGTTGAAATGAGGTCAAACTCGCCTTAGTAAAATGATTTTACAATATTAATAAATTTACGATTCTATAGCTGGCTCTTTTAAGGTAGGTTCTTGGATGATCCCTATGCTTACGAGGCGTTTGTTTGGCGGCCGCTGATTGGCTGGTACCGGGAGGTGGTAGGCAGCTCCTAGCCAGTCATGGACCGCCAAACAAACGTCTCGTAGGCATCCGGCTCACACAAAAATCTACCGTAAGTGAACAATAGTGCCTTGTATTTTGTTTAGATGATAATCGACTCAAAGGAGCAAAGTAATCTTGGTAATTGCTTTCTTACTGAAGCAGCAGCTGATTTCTGTCTCAGCAGAGAAGGATTATGCTTGACCCTCAACCATTTTCCTAAGTAACGTACGCTTGTAACCTTAATGGAATCATCCCTTCAAAAATTATTACTGATCAGCTTTTCCTAAGAACGCGTCTCAAAATTGACATTGTGTGAGAACCTTATATCGTTCAGCGTTAAAATAGATGCAAGAGCATTTGTATTGGGTTTGTCTATGACGCTTTTAAGAAAATAAAATATCTGAGGATAGTTTATTTCCAAGGAGACAATTGCTTCCAGAATAAAATATTTATTCAACGAATCATCCAGATCATAACAGGATGCATACAGTTTTGAGAGAGTCGTGATTCCTGAAGATGCCAAGCTGCATACGTCCTCTGTACAGCTACCTATTATAGTTTAGAGTTTCTTAGTTTAACCAGACCACTGAGCTGGTTAACAGCTCTCCTAGGGTTGGCCCGAAGCATTAGATACTTTTACGTGGCTAGGAATCTTTTGGTTACTTAGCAACGGGACCTACAGCTTATTGTGGGATCCGAACCACATCGATAAATGAATTCCTATCACAAGAAATAAATTCCTCTGATTCCTTGTTGGCAGAGCAGGGAATCGAACCCGGTTTTATCATAAATTTGTGTGTGCGTGTGTGTGTGTGTGTGTGTGTGTGTGAATCCTGCACTAAGAACATCTACGCTTTAGCCCAAATTCTACCACATATTTCCTTTTCCTTCATTTCTGGGAGTCTAACCTTTTGGCCACTTCCGCCTCTGAGGAAATAACCTTTTTGTAGTCCATAATGCTCTGTGTATGGGACCTTCGACATTAGAGGAAGAATCTCGCAATTAGAAAAGTTATTGGAAGATGGAAAAATTTATCTCTCCTTACCACCAGTGTGCTCAAAAGCATACTAAATTAGATCCTTCGGCTGGTCAGGGTTGGTTGCTGTATTGGATAGATGGCAGAGGCTAAATAGGAATTTTTTTTATGGGGGTGGCCTTTTTTATTTGTTTAATTTAAAGCGATGTGTACAGACGCTAAAAAAAATATTGTGCCTGAAATAAATTGCACACATACAGACCACACACACACACACACACACCACACACACACATATATATATATATATATATATATATATA
>NC_061107.1:511609-523738 GCF_015104395.2 Macrobrachium nipponense
ACGCCACACACACATACACAAACACAAAGTATCTGGAAACTCAAAGACTTCAGATCTATGCTCATTATCTCCCAGGGAAACTGAGCATCTTATTTCCATAGCTCTCGACAAAAGAATCTTCCCCGTCCTCCTTGAAGCCTTTGTAAAGATTCCTCTTCATCCTTCGAACTAAACCCTGGCTCAGTTTCCGTCTAATTTATCCTTATGGGCCACTCGTAACGTTAGGTTCAAGTAGATTCACGCTTATTTAAGCAGACTGTTTCTGGTTATTAAACTCTGCGAGCTCACTGTAAGAACGGGTGTCAAATTGTGAGACAGAGTCAAGGGCTATTGATACTCAGAAGCTGAAGAGATAGAAGCTACAATTGTATGTTAATGGTCGAAGTTCCTGTAACTCAAGTCTGGCTAAGCTGTTTTGTTACGTCTGGTCTGTTTGTTATTTCTTTCAAAGCGTTTAAACAAGTTTTGTAAATCCAAACCGTCGTCATCATTTATCTTTCCTTCGACACTCTTACTTCTTGTAGTAACTGCACAAGCAGGAAATAAGTTTGGAAATGTACATTCAACTTCTGTAATAAATGAAGAATTAAAGGGTTTTTCTGTCAAATTGGATTACTGCTCCAAACAAAAACTTTGTCTCCGCATACATCATTTCCAAGAATTAACTCTACTCCTGACACTGGGATTTCTCTCACCAAAGCAATTTTAACATATCCCGAAATTAACGGAGTTTCTAACCTTACTTCTACTAATGGAGCTGAAAACTCAGGTCCAAACCCACGCAGAAGTACATACTCTCCAGTATCCTTCCACTGGTCATACATATTTCTTATCATTACAGACTGTACCGCTCCGGTATCTCTTAACCACCTTACTTTCCTTTTTTCAACACAAGGGAGGTGTAACCAACCATCTCCCATAAAAGGGTCATACAATTCAGTACCTTTGGATGTGGACTTCTCTTCAGGTAGTCTCACTCCATTTCCTTTTACAATATTCTCAATACAACCAACATTACTAACATTTTGAACATCATTGTTACCTATTTGGTAACCATATTCTCATCAACATCACATATATTATTACTGGCGATGCTATCGTTACAATACCTCTTACCTGGCCTAAGGGGAGAAGCAAACAAACCAAGGAACTCTGTCACCACATGCTTGTGGTTGATTCAACAATGCAATGGTATTTCAGGTTTATGATCATCCTTAAAATGTACAGGTTTATCTTTAACTTTATTTACCACTCGAATTGGACGGTTTATTGTGCGATGTGGACAACTCCTACTGATGTGTCCTGGTTTTGCCACAACTGAAACATACAAAATCTCTAAAATATTCGCCTATATTTTGGTAACTAGGTGTAAACTGATCATTTACACTGGATCCTGCTTTTCCAGCACTAACACTAGGACCAGAATTATATTGACTTGCTCCTCTACCACCTCTATTAAAGGATTTATTATAGACTCCACGAGATGATACCTGTGAACTCGTAGTCTTACCTTGTGCCTTGTAATTTTGCTGCTCTTCCCAAACTCTGCTCCTTCCAATTTTAGGAGTGGCGTCAGTATTATATAGCTTATGGGTCAATGCATAATTATCAGACAATCTAGTGGCTTCATCACATTATCTACATCACGTTCATCCAAATATGTTTTAATAAGTGGATTAATACCATCCTTGAAACTGCTCAAGCAAGATAAGTTCCTGAAGTATACCGAAATCACCATTAACCTCTCTGGGGCATTCATCCCAACCTATAATCATACCACAGGCGTTGTTCCCGTGCATACTCCATATGAGTACGACTGTCTCTTTTTATCCAGCTTCTGACCTTCTCTCTATACTTCTCTGGCACCCATTCATAAGCTTTCAAACTTCGGATTTAACTCTCTCATAATCCTTAGAATCATCTAAAGATAAGGCAGCAAATACTTCCCTAGCCTTTCCTCGAAAGGAGGTTTTGAACCAACGTGCTCCATGACGTTCTCGGCCATTCACGCTGTTCTGCTACTTTCTCAAATTGTAAAAAAAAATGCATCCACTTCATTTTCAACAAAAATTGGTACACTTTGGTATTTCTCTGGACTTTTCTTCTACTTCAAGTTTCTTCATCTCTAGCTCTATCCTCTTTTGCTCAACTTCAGCTTCTACCTTCTTTTGCTCAACTTCAGCTTCTACCTTCCTTTTGTCAACCTTCAGCTTCTACTTCTAACTTTTCAGCTCTCTCATAACTTCTTTAGTTCAACAGCTTTCTCATTCTCTAATCTAACTATTTGCAAATGAATCTGCATCTGCGCAACACTCATCCCTTCATAAACAAGTTTGGACTTTTTTGGTTTAACCTTGCGTGACTTGGTTTTTTCACGTACGGCTTTGGCACCTTCCTCTTCACTTGCACTTCCCTCTGTATTATTCTCACTTGCGCTTTGCTGGCTATCAGTTTCTTGCCCTTCCCAGCTCATTAGTAACAACCCTTCCTTATCAGACAAAATGCCTAAAGTCATTAGCGCCTCACTTACTTTATTTGAGATTTCTTGCTTCCTTGCAGATTCTGATACTTTTACATTATAGTACCTAGCTAGAACAATCCAGTCTATTTTAGTTATACCTTCTAACTTTTCACCACTAGGACTACGTATGAAATCTTTCAAATTAAACATCTTTAATAACCTGCTCAAAATAACACAGCAAGACAAATATTATAGCACTAACACTATCACAACTCTCCCCCCTCTCTAAAGTACATGGAAGTACTGAAAAGCAATTAATAGTAGGGATACGTCAAGTTATGGTCGAATACGCTAGACATGAATAAAGCAAAATTAATGAGGATACGTTCGGGTTTCGTTCGATAGAATGAGTAAACACTGAGTATGGATATGTTCGAGTTTCGTTCGATAGAATGAGCAAAAACTGAGTAGGGATACGTTCGGGTTTCGTTTGACAGGCCCCCATGTAACATAAAAAAAAAATCTCTCTATGGTAAGGATTTACAAGGAGGAATATATCAGGAAACAGTGACAAACTCACTATAACTTAAAATGTACTTTAATAACAACTAGTAAGGAAATTAAAGTCACAAACAGAACATTAAACAAATTACGGACGCTTTACACAAAAGCAAGGACTCGCTATACAGCACTTCATCAAGACTACTAATCACTAATCACTGCATTTTACAGTATAATACCCAAGTCACAAAGCTTTACATCAACACAACATATAATTCACTGTAACATCAAAAAGTTAGTGGCAACCAACGTAACATCACACAAGAAAACGTCCAAATGGATCAACAATACACTACCATATATTCCTCAAAACTTGATACACTATTATAATCACTTGTTTGTTTCAGCTCCAACGAAAATCATCGTTTTGGGCCTTTATATACCCGACTCACGCTAGACATCAATGGACCAAATATCATTTTTCGGTACATTATCCTTGGCGACTACCGCCTACGCCAAGCGCTACTGCCATCTGTTGTCTAGTGTACACACTTTTTTTGTATGCAAATATCAATTTTCAACTTTTTATGCAATTTTACATTCAATAAATCAATATTCTTTACATATATATATATATATATATATATATATATATATATATATATATATATATATATATATATATATATATATACATGTGTGATAAATAATTCACACATCAGTAAGAGAGAATACTTAATGAAAAGAAAATACCCTCATTCAATGCTGATATTACATAATGAACGAGTTAATCCAGTCTCTCCCTAAGACAAATAAGTTAATAAAAAAAACTCTCCTTTTAAAGCTATCGAAGTGAAAAAATTGTATGTTATCCGGCTAAACACTTGAAGGAATTCCCCTTTATCAAAGCAATGCTTCAGAAAAGTTACGTCGCTTTGATGTCTTAAAATCTTCTGTTTATCACAAAATATCAAAGAGACCTTTTCCTAGAGTTCACTCCTGAACATTTCAGGATGAGGAGAGAGGGGGAAAATCATGCTAACTTTTGTAACTCTATTATTATTATTAAGAGCTTGGTGGTGCGTGTGAGCTATGCAGCGCTGGAACCAATTTGTTTTTTCGAGCATACCGAATATGTGATCCCCAGTTCATTGACGCCGAAATAAATTTCTTGGTAGATAGTTTTACTAAACTGTGTTACCCAAAGTTTTTTTATACTACAGTCTCTATCTAAAGCTAGATCGATGTTTTACGCCCCTCATGATATAACTGAAAAGGCAGATTTTAAGGCATCTCTTGCTCTTCCTTATAATAGAGAACTTAATAAATTTTCTAGGCAGCTTAAAGGAAAAAAGAACGGCTTCAACGTAGTTTTTCAGTACAACAGTACAATCAAGAAGAAACTCATTAAAAATAACCCGAGTAATAGAGAGAATGTAGGAGTATATGTAATACCTTGTAGTGATTGCAATGAATGTTACGTGGGAGAAAGCGGACGTTCCATTGATAAGAGAAGGGAAGAACACGTTGCTGCTTGCAGAAGGGGAAGTTCATACAGTGCAATTGCGCAACATACATGGGAGAAAAACCACGCAATAAATTTTAAAGGTACAAAGGTTGTTTTTGCATGTAACGACCGGACTTTGAGACGAGTAGTAGAAGGGGCGTTAATTTCATTAAACGAGACCTTTGCAGGAAATACTGGCATTACAGAAAATACAGCTATTTGTGAAGAGATATGTAGGAAAGGGAAAATTTCAAACTTTAGAAATATATGTGCCAATAAAACGATGCTGCTTCCTCTCCTGTTTACTCCACTCAGTTAATTTCTCCAACAAACCACCCAACCACCATAGAACAAGCAGTTGACAATAGAAACATTCCCCCACGAAGATCAAGACGAATTCTGGAAAGAACGAGGGCTCAACCGCCTGATCATTCATAATATGAACTAGCTTGTTACCTAACCGTTGTTTTTTCAAATGCTTGTGCTCTTGTTAGTTCCTTGAGGTGACATATCACACTTTAGTGAACAAGACCACAGTTGATGGTCGAAAGCTTTAATCCTATACAAGAGATATATATATTTCAAACTACAAGAGGAATTTACTTTATTGTGGATTGTATCCCCCCCATATATATATATATATGATATATATATATATATATATATATATATATATATACGTTATATATTGTTTTTTTCTCCACTAAAATTTGGGAAGGAAATGTCAATTATTACGCAAACAACTGTTGAAGCATATGGCACTTTAGGCTACACCTGATGTACATATCTTAGTTTCTTTCATTTGAGAACTCCTTAGTGGCACTTATTGCCAACTTTCTGTCCTGTTTATTGTGTGTTCCAGCCACTATGCAAGATTTGCGATGATTTGGTCTTTTTTTGTTCAATTTACTTCTTCTATCCCACTGTTCATGCTTTAAGTTTGATTTGTAGATTCGGTTAGCAATGTCTAAGAAAACGCTAGAAATGGGAAATGTACGAGCTAGGTAATAATGCAAAGGTTCGGGAGATGAAAAGAGGAATGAAAAATATGATAAAAATGTAAATAATCATGATGAAGGTAAAGTAACAACTGTCAGATGACGTAGTTTCCATTCACAAGAATTTCCTGTACTTCTGTCACTTCGAGATCTAAGTATTATTTCACCAGACAGTTTTCCGTCAGGGATAAACCGAGTTGTTGGACGTTTATGACATTCCGGGCCAATAAAAAGATCGTTAATTTTTCTTTTGGTTGAGACAAAGAGGACCCATAAATAGCCACGAACCCCCCCCCCACCTTTTCTTATGTGGATTCGGGAGAGTTAGTGAGTTCCTTCTCAGGTCTTGCGTAACGCTATCGATTGTATTTTGGGAAGAAGAGCCGCTCTCAGCACTTATTACACTTTCCTGTATGGTATGTGAAGCTTTATCTATTGTATTACATCATTGCTTAGTCTTAGATCAGCATTATTCATCTATTTATCGAAAGTCCCTCTGGGTAGGAAACGAATTATATTCCTTGATCCCATAAGTGATATTTTCTTTTACTTTGTTCTCTCACTCTCGTCAGTCATCTTCGCTTTTTGTATGGAAGCTAAGCAATACTTTTATTGCATTTCCACGTGACTTTTGTCATATGTCTCTGTGGTATTGTAACAAAAATATGAATTTATTGAATTTAAATAAGAAATGGTATTTTTTTACCACTTTGTTCTGTAAATCATGGTTAAATTTAACCTTGAATGAAAAAAACCTACTGAGGCTAAAGGGCTGGAATTTGGTATGTTTGATGTTTGGAGGGTGAATGATCAACATATCAACATACCAATTTGCAGCCCTCTAGCCTCTGTAGTTTGTAAGATCTGAGGGCGGGCGGACGGACAGACAAAGCCATCTCAATAGTAAATGTTTGGAAATGGAATGGATATAAAATTTAGTCCAAAAAACCCGACGCTGGGACCTTTAGGGTCATTCAGCACTGAAAGAAAAATTGATAGGAAAGGAGGTTTGAAGGCGTAACGGGGGAGGGGGGGGGGGGAGCTGGGGGAACTCTCGTAGTTGCCTCATGAAGCAAAATTTCTGGAAAGTGGAAAGTCAGATGGACGAAAGAGGATATGAACGGAAATACAGTAAAAGTAATGAAAGGGGTTGCAGCTAGGGGTCGAAGGGAGGCTGCAAAGAAGTCCACGAGATTTTGTGGTTCAAGAAAATGGTTAAGAAAGGGCTGAGGATCCAACAAGTCAGCAATAAATTCTCCTGAATGGAAATAAATGGGGGAGGCCGATGTAAGAGGTAATTAATGACTGTTTTTTTAGGCCGTAGGGAAAACGAAGAAGAAGAAGAAGAAGAATGTGGAAGGCCCTATTGAGAAAATTATGTCCATCAAAGCAAAGAGGAATGTTCTTGAAACACACAAGAATGGTTTTGAGCTACTTTGTATGATATTCCCATTTGACAAGGCGATACTTGTACAGATATTCTAGGAAATCATCTTTATCTTAAATTTTATATAGATATGCTGGGAAATAATTTTTATCTTCATTTTTATTCAGATATGCTAGGAAATCATTTTTATCTTAAATTTTATATAGATATGCTAGGAAATAATTTTTTATCTTAAATTTTATGTACGTAGATATGCTGGGAAATAATTTTTATCTTATTTTTTATGCAGATGTGCTAGGAAATAATTTTTATCTTAAATTTTATACAGATATGTTAGGACATAATTTTATCTTAATTTCTATACAGATATACTAGGAAATAATTGTTATCTTAAATTTTATACAGATATGCAAGGAAATAATTTTTATCTTAAATTTTATACAGATATGCTAGAAAATCATTTCTATCTTGCTTTTTATGCAGATTTGCTAGGAAGTAATTTTTATCTTAGATTTTATAGATATAATAGGAAATGATTTTCATCTTAATTTTTATACAGATATGGTAAGAAATATTTTTTATCTTAAGTGTTATACAGATATGCTAGAAAATAATCTCTATCTTAATATTTATACAGATATGCTAGGAAATTTATTTTATCTTACCTTTTATACAAATATCCTAGAAAATAATTTTTATCTTAGCTTTTATATAGATATGCTGGGAAATAAGTTTTTATCTTAATTTTTATAGATATGCTAAGAAGTAATTTTTATCTTAATTTTTATACAGATATGCTAGGAAATTTTAGCATAACTTTTTTACAGATATGTTAGGGAATAATTTCTATTAATAGCCAGATATGCTTTTTTAGATGAATTTCTATCTTAATCTTTGTACTGCAGTGTAGAAAACCCCTCCCACCCACCCCCACACCAGCAAAAGATGTTTCTTTAATGCAGAGTAGCGACGTGTTTTTTAGAAATTGATAAGGATATTGCACTGAGAGAAAAGACAGCTGGTGCCGAGATGTCAATTGCATCTAATATCCGGGTCGGTTCTTTCTGTGGCAGAAGCATCCGGCTGTGGACAGCATCCAGATCTTTATCGGCGTTTATCAGTCCCCTTTGCTTCCTTCCCTTAATGGGCTACAATTTCTTTTCGTTCCTTTCATAGCATTTTGTTTCCTTTTCCCAAATTGTACATTTTCTTTTGCTCTATAGTTGTCTGCTTTTTGATCCGCTTTTCCTGCCTCCCTAAAACAGTTCTTGCATTTCAATAAATTGCATACATATTTATATATCTAGTGATTGTTCGTTTATTTTTTCTCTTTTAATGAGTAAGATCTTCTTTTTCAGTGTATTTCCTGTTAGTTAATCTTACTTCATTCTAATGAACACTAATATTCTTTGGAATCTTGAACTCCAAGTCAGTGGCCCCTTTTGTGGACATGTTCTATGCATTTATATATTTATATATATATATATTATATATATATATATATTATATATAATATATATATATAATATATACATATATACATATATACATATACTATATATATATATATATATATATATATATATATATATATATATATAGATATATATATTATATATATATATATATATATATATATATATATATATATATATATATATATATATATATATATATTTATATTATATATAACATACATATATATATTATATTATATATACACATACATATATATATATATATACACATATATATATATATATATATATCTATATATATATATATATATATATATATATTATATACACATACATTATAATAATATACACATACATATATATATATATATATATATATATACACATACATATATAGTATATATACACATTACATATATATATATACACATACATACATAATATATATATATATATATACATATATATATATATATATATATATATCTACTACATACTATATATATATATATATACACATACAATATATATAATATATATATATAATACGTAAGCGCGGAAAGTTTAAGGCACTGCGACAGCCGCGCCTTGTTTTTTAGCGCTTTTTGACAATACCCCTTAAAATCTTCTACAGTAATCGAAATGTAAAGGCGGCAGTCTGGCAGCGTCATACACCCTGGCAACCGTTTCCCAGAGTAAACAACTGGTGCTAGTAGTCTACGGGTATTACTAGTGAGCGGATGGGCTTTTTTTTTTTGCTCCTCGCTTGGACCCCTTATTGTGCTGCATTATACACTTTGTGTGTGCTTTTTTTGTATGTTAGTGATGTCTCGCCGTGTTGTTGGCACACAGAAGATTGCTGCAATAATAGACCTTCACAAAGCAGGTATCAAAAATAAGGATATCACTCCCAGAAAGGCCTAGGTGTGCGTACCGTTCAGCGTTGGGTAAAGCGCTTTCAAGATTCAGGCACCTCATTTATCCCTGCCCCTGCCCCTAAGCCTGGACGGCCTCGTATAACCTCTCAGAGGACTCTGAAGGTTATACATCGACAGTTGAAGGCTGATCCTTCATTATCTGCCCCAGAAATAAAAGCCACGTCTCTTTAAGAACAATGCAGCAGCGTATCCAAGATGACCTTCTTTTGCGTAGTTACAAGGCTCGGAAGAAGCTGCTTCTGTCTGAGCGTCATCAGCGCCGTCGGCTTCAGTTTGCCAAGGAATTTGTTGTTTGGGGTGAAGAACAGTGGAAGAGGGTGTTGTGGACTGATGAGGCTTCGTTCTTTGTGACGGGAAGAGGGGCTAAACATATTTATCCCCTTTCTGGGTCGGACCCTTACCTCCCCCAGTACACAGAAAAGACTGTCAAGCACCCTCCTAGCCTTATGATATGGGGCAGTTTTTCCTATGGTGGTGTGGGGGATTTAGTCATTCTTCCTAAGAACCAAATGTTGAATCAATAAAACTATTTTGAATTGCTGAATGACGTGTTAGACTCTATTTTTGAGTAAACCGAGGCCGAGTTTTTGATGCAAGACAGTGCTCCCTGTCACAATGCCTGTAGTGTGAAGAATTGGCTCAAGGATTGTGCTGTACTCTCTTTTTATGAGTGGCCTGGTAACAGCCCTGACCTAAACCCAATAGAAAACCTCTGGGCCATCATTAAGGGGAAGCTTAAGAACATCCCTATAACCTCTATCCCACAGTTGGAGGTGGCTTTTCGCAAGGTGTGGGGGGAAATTCCCCAAGAAACATTCCAAAATCTGGCCATGAGTGTTCCTAGACGTATCAGACAAGTAATTAAACGTCGGGTGAACATAACCAAGTATTAATTTCCTATGTGAATACCCAATTTCCACTTTTTTTCTAACTAATATAGAAAAAGTTTTATTTTTTTCAGGGCGTGCCTTAATCTTCCGTGCATACTGTATATATATATATATATATATATATATATATATATATAATATATATATTATATATATATATATATATAGATATATATCTACATATATATATATATCTATATATATATATGACATACTATATATATATATATATATATATATATATATATATATATGATAGTATATATATATATATATATATATATATATATGATATATATAATATATATATATATATATATATATATATATATATATATATATATATATATATATATATATATATATATATATATATATATATATATATATATATATATATATATATATATATATATATATATATATGCATACATATATATATATATATATATATATATATACTATATATATATATATATATATATATATATATATATATATATATATTATATATAGATATATATATATATATATATATATATATATATATATATATATATATATATATATATATAAGAAACATTCTTTCAGCTGATAAAAGCTTACGTCTTTGAACTTCATCCCATATAAGATTTATTGTTAAGATATCAGATATTCCCATTTAAATCATGTTTCATTATTGCATTTCTGGCGGCCCAGCACGGCCGGACCACCTCCAGCCCTAACGCTGTTCAAAAGCTAAAATCTCCAAAAGTATTGAAAATAAAAGAAAAATTCTTTCGGCAGATAAAAACCTTACGTCTTTACATTTCATCCCAAATAAGTTTATCTTCAAAATATCAGAAATTCACATTTTAATGACGTTAACCCTTTGATTGTTTAAATTGAAACTTAGCGAGTTATCATCTCAAGGTGGCCTACTGGTAATATGTCCATTTGTTAGGTTTTCATTTATATCTGGTGATTATCATTTAAACAAGGACCTGCACTATTATTATCATTATTATATATTATATATATATATATATATATATATATATATATATATATATATATATATATATATATATATATATATATATATATATATATATATATATATATATATATATATATATATATGACACTTCCTGGATCGTGGTCAAGCTGGAACGTACCCCGAGGATAATTTCCTTTTGCTCTCTCTCTCTCTCTCTCTCTCTCTCTCTCTCTCTCTCCTTCTATCACTTCCCTTCCCTCTCGCTCTTTTTCTTCGGTCTGAATCCGTATCATGGAGTCATTAGACTCGTTTACACAATTCCGAGCTTGTTTTTTGCTTCACTTCTACCTGATGGTCTGAGGTGAAATAACCGGAATGTAATGCCAGAAATATATCACTCGTATTATGGATATTTATTAATCGGTGGTGGCCTGCCCTATATCGTTGCAAAGAGCACAATTATGGCTAATTTTAACTTTAGATAAAATTCAAACTACTGAGGCTAGAGGGCTGCAATTTGGTATGTTAGATGATTGAAGGGTGGACGAGCAACATACCAATGTGCAGCTCTCTAGTCTCAGCAATTTGTAAGATCTGAGGGCGGACATAAAAATGGCGGACGGACAGACAAAGCTTGCCTCCGGCCCCTAGCTGCATTACTTCCATTCCTTTTACTGTACCTCCTTTCACACTCCCTTTCTTCCATCTTACTTTCCACCCTCTCCTAACAGTGGTTTCATAGTGCATCTGCTTTGAGGGTTTTCTCCTGTTACACCTTTCAAAGCTTTTGTTGCCAATTTCCGTTTCAGCGCTGATCGACATCATTTGTTCCAGTGCTTGGCCTTTATCCTACATTCTGTACTAAATTCGATTCGGATATTTTTGTTTCCCCATAAAAATAGATTATTCTTCATTAATTAAATAAGAACAAGAGAAGAGGTAGAATGCGTGGTTTTTAAACGAAATTCACTGCGGTTCGCAAAGGGAAAC
>NC_061107.1:524238-534238 GCF_015104395.2 Macrobrachium nipponense
ATATACAGAAAACCAACGTACTCACTTTCATATATTCACTACTTTAGCTATCACGACATTACTATCAAGATAGGTGTAGCTAGCAACCTATTCTTAAGAGCCTTAGGTATTTGTTCCCCAGATTTCCTGGAAAAAGAATCTGAATTAATTCGCAAGCAACTTTCGTCTTTAAAGTATCCTGACCATATAATTGAGAAAGCAATTCAAAAACCAAACGTAATTTTCTACCGACTCCCTAAAGACAAGACCAGAGACACACCCAACAATAAAATAAAAATTCCTCACCTGGAGACGATTAAGAGAGTAACCCATACCCTTGGGAAATCTAACCCTTTTACATTTACCTACCCCAACACCATAGCCAAATCCCTGATTAACGTCCAACAAAGGACATCTCCCAAGGACACTGGTGTCTATGAGATCCCATGCCAGGACTGTGACCAATCTTACATCGGATTTACAGGTAAATCACTTCCCCAGAGATTAATACAACACAAACAGTCAGTTAGATATGGACAACAGAACTCGGCTATTTTCAACCATATAAATGAACATAACCATAGAATAAACTGAAATTTGTCACATGTAATTTATAGCAGCAACTGCCAGTACAAGAGTCAAATGATGGAATTGGCCTTAATAAATGAGAAGCAGGTAATGAACATCTCAAAAGGCACGTTGATTTCAGATGTCATTGACGATGTTTTCATTCAACCAACGCTTAAGAAGATTAAAGGAAGATTATTAGCGGGGGTGACCTAAATTGGCTTACTTGTGGACGGATCTCTTGGTATAAATACCACCTTTTTTGTTAACTTTTCTCATTCATATACCTGAAGAGAGAGACAGCAGTCTCTGAAATATAGTACTTTTCTCTCTATATTTTGGTGTTTTTATGGGCTCCTTTTATTAGATGGAATTCTGTGTTAGGGGCTCCTTTTATTTAGATTTTTAACCAGTCATATATATATATATCTATTATATAGATATATAATAGTGACATAGATATATCTATCTATATATATATATATACCCACCATATATATATACATATATATCTATATATATATATATATATATATATATATATATATATATATATATATATATATATATATATATATATATATATATGCATACATACATAAATATATACTACAACAACCAGACAGGTACAATAGACTGAACTGATATCCCTATTGGTACACGTACGTACACCAAAAAAAGCCGCAACAGATTATTTCTTGACTCCAGTACATTCGACATGTCCATCCCAGCGGCAGAAATGGTTTTCGTTGGGAGAAATTACTCCAAAGAGCGTTCAGTTCCCAGCGCTCCAGCGAGAGGCTTCACTTCAAGGAACGATAAAGACGAGAATTCTGTCAACACAACCAGGACTTCGATCTTTAAGGGGAAAGCATGGGAACTATCATACGCATCTTATTTGAAAAGTGTATACCATAGAGAACTCGAGTTACTTAGCTAATGGCACACGGCAAGCGGTCTTTGAGCAGTCAGTTGCCAGACGCTGCAGGTGGGTAGGAAAATGAAAACATATCGAGTTCACTTTCTTCCTCCTTATATCGATATCTTTAGTTTCAGTTGCATTGTAGCTCGAAGGATATTTCCCATTTCTGTCTACCTTTCCACAAAGTCGTTAAACTCATCGGAAGCTAATAAAACGAGTTGTTATGAAATCATCTGCCAACAATATGAGAATTCCAAAGCCGTCGACCATTGGGCGAACTCAGAATATTTTTCGCAAAGGACGACCTTTCAGAAACGGTGTGCGATTGATACATTATTATTATTTATTTTATTTTTATTTTTTTATCACAGTCCTCCAATTCGACTGGGTGGTATTTATAGTGTGGGGTTCCGGGTTGCATCCTGCCTCCTTAGGAGTCCATCACTCTTCTTACTATGTGTGCCGTTTCTAGGATCAAACTTTTCTGAATGAGTCCTGGAGCTACTTCAGCCTCTAGTTTTTCCAGATTCCTTTTCAGGGATCTTGGGATCGCGCCTAGTGTTCCTATGATTATGGGTACAATTTCCACTGGCATATCCCATAAACTTCTTATTTCTATTTTCAGGTCTTGATACTTATCCATTTTTTTCGTTTCATTTTCTTCAACTCTGGTGTCCCATGGTATTGCGAGATCAATGAGTGATACTTTATTCTTGATTTTTTTCAATCAATTTCACGCCTGGTCTATTTGCACGTAGCACCCTATTGTTCTGATACCATAGTCGGAGAGGATCTTTGCTTGATCGTTTTCTATCACTCCTTCAGGTTGGTGCTCGTACCACTTATTACTGCAAGGTAGCTGGTGTTTCTTGCACAGGCTCCAATGAAGGGTTTTTTGCCACTGAATCATGCCTCTTTTTGTACTGGTTCTGTGCAAGTGCCGAACATTCGCTTGCTATTTGGTTCATGGTCTCATTTTTCGTATTGCACTTCCTACATATGAGAGAGATGTTATTTCCATCTATCATTCTTTGAACATATCTGGTTCTTAGGGCCTGATCTTGTGCCGCTGTTATCATTCCTTCAGTTTCCTTCTTGAGCTCTCCCCTCTGTAACCATTGCCATGTGTGATCGCTGCCAGTTCTTTAGTCTATCTCATGTATTGTCCGTGCTCTGGTTTGTTGTGCTATTCCTCTATTCCGTTTGTCATTCCCCTGTCTGTATATTTCTGGGTCTTCGTCTGCTTTTATCAGTCTTTCTTCCCATGCACTCTTGAGCCACTCGTCTTCACTGGTTTTCAGATATTGCCACAGTGCTCTGTTCTCGATGTTGACGCAGTCCTCTATACTTAGTAGTCCTCTCCCTCCTACATTTCGTGTTATGTATAGTCCTTCATTATTTCCTCTTGGGAGTAGGGCTTTGTGTATTGTCATATGTTTCCTAGTTTTCTGGTCTATGTTTTGGAGTTCTGCCTTCGTCCATTCCACTATTCCTGCGCTGTATCTGATTACTGGTACTGCCCATGTGTTTATGGCTTTTATCATATTTCCGGCGTTGAGTTTTGACTTGAGTATCGCCTTGAGTCTCTACATATGTTCTTTTGTGTTCGTGTCCTTCATCTTTTGTTGTTTTATGTCCCCTCCTTCCATAATTCCCACGTATATGTATTCCGTCTCATCTATGTGTTTGATGTTGCTCCCATCTGGTAGCTTTATCCCTTCAGTCCTTGTTCCTTAGCCCTTTTGTATGTTGACTAAGGCACATTTTTCTATTCCAAACTCCATCCTGATGTCCCCAGATACAATCATTACAGTCTTGATTAGGGTATCTATTTCCTTGATGCTCTTACCATACAGCTTGATGTTGTCCATGAACATGAGATGGTTATTATTATTATTATTATTAATATTATTATTATTATTATTATTATTATTATTATTATTATTATTATTATTATTATTATTATTATTTATTATTATTGGAAGGGGACCTTCTCTCAGACAGGTATTAATGAAAGATATTGCTGCATCAGCTGCATTTTAACTTGTAAATAGTCTTCTCTGTATTATATCACAAAAATAGAGAAGACTATTTACAAGTTAAATGCAGCTGATGCAGCAATATCTTTTAACTATTATTATTATTATTATTATTATTATTATTATTATTATTATTATTATTATATAGGTAAATGAAACCTATTCACATAAAACAAGCACACCACAGGGGCCATTGACTCGGAATTCAAGCTTCCAAAGAATGTTCGTTTCAACCTCTCACCGCAAAAGACCCCAACAATGCAGCAGAAACTGATCTGATACAAAACCTTTCATTTTTCATTGCCCTGGGGGAGATGTGAACCAGCGACATCTGAGTAACATACCACGACACCAAACATTCTACCAGCGGACCAGTTGCCCATCACCAGCTACCCAGCCGTTGACGGTCTTTGAAAAGAGCCCCACCAGTCCGACCAGTCGGCAGCACGAATTCTTGCTTACGGGGCAGTCCGGAAGTCATCTGACGATTAGAAGTGATACAATTGGTCATGCATATATTGAGTTAATAGTTTGAAAGTGTAATTATGGTGAAGTGACATGAACACTAGGAGACACTCAGTTGCCCGTCACCAAGAGAGAAGGAATGATAGTAGCAAGTCCTGTCGAGACGTCTATATCAAGAATCAGAAAAGGGAAGAAATGTAACGAACGAGACTCGAGAGAGTGAAAAGGTCTACGGTGTTTTAACACCACATGTAACTTACTGACACTGTGAAGGAGCCGAGATCGGTAGCGGAAAAGGGGGAAATACATAAATAAATAAATAAATAAATAAATTATATCTTAGTTTAACCAGACCCCTTAGCTGATTAACAGCTCTCCTAGGGCTGGCTCGAAGGGTTAGATATTTTTTACGTGGCTAGGAACCAATTGGTTACTAAGCAACGGGACCTACAGCTTATTGTGGGATCCAAACACGTTATATCGAGAAATGAATTTCTGTCACCAGAAATTCCTCTCATTTCTTGTTGGCAGAGCGGGGAATCGAACTCGAGACTACCGAATCGATAGGCGAGCACGTAAACTACTCGTCTAACGAGGAACTGGAAAAAGGAACGATCAACACAAAAGACTTACTAAAGATGAAGAACAAGAATAGGTGAAAATACTATTCGATATCTCGTTGGAATTAACGATGGACATTTTTCTGGATATTCGGGGGAGATGTTCGAAGCCCAGTGTGACTGGGGTTAAATAAACCAATCAGCTCACTGACGTCCCAGTCGATGAAATGGCCACTCAGAGAGACATACAAACAGACAGACAGAGGCTTGTAGAAAGGCCAACAGGGAGAAATAAGCAATGCTTAGTTTTAAAATTCTCAGATAAGTTAGTCTCGATCTGTGCGCATATGCGCGTGTGAATACGCATTATTCTAGATGCGTAAACGTTTATGCACGCGTTAATATGTAGGTAAATAGACCCATCATCTCCTATATGTTTATTCTTTTCCCGTGATGAACTAATTCCTCGAAGATCCTACGTCGTTTCCTGGCCTCCGAGAGCAAACTGTTATTATTTCCTCGCCACAGCCTTTGACAGTTAAGATCTCTCGTCGTCTCTTATCGGATGAGGCCGCTTGATCCAACCGCTTCCTTGTCCCTGATCTCCGGTTCGCCTTTCATAGTCTCTTTTAGTTTCGTGAGCTAATGTTTTCTTAGCGTTTGAATGTCAACAAAAATAGCCATATATACTACAGATATGTCGAGTAATGTTTTTTACTTATTGTCTTCTTCATCTTTTGTACTTCGCTCACGTTAATAATTATTCCCTTTTCCGTCGATTCTTGTATAATGTATTTATGTTTTTTTTTCTCCTTTTGTTTCTCGTGTAATCTGCATCATATTCTATCTCCCGTTGTCTGGAAACAGAAGACTGTCTCGAAGCCAATTGTTATTTCTTACAACCAGCAAAGGCCTGTGATTTTTTCTGGCCGCTGGTTCCGACCCCAAATTGGATTTAATATCTCCATCCCAGTGGCTCTTTGACCATGAAGTAAACAACTCATTCTTTTATTCTGTCTTTATGTCGTAGTTTTCCTTCTCTCTCCCGTTGTTTATGCTATTTCACGTTTGTCTCATTCATGGGACAGGCTTCTTTCTTTGAGGTTTTGGAAGTGACGTCAGAAGGTTCGCTGTGTTAGGAATCTCCTGACGTATCAAAGTATATTCCCACCAGATATGCATTGCAAGAAAGGTTAATATAATTGTCACATCATGATGCCAAGGTTAAAGTATTTAATCTCTTTTGACTTTGGACTGCAGAGATATTTCAAGGAGAATTATACTACTCCATGCTAAGTGGAATTTCAATTTTTAATATGCTGAACGTTCTCTGAATTGCAAGTGGCTGTTTAAGGGCTCTACTCAAAAATATGGAAGTGAAAAGTTGTTCTTTCACCTGATACTCATGGAAACGAGTTGCCAAACTTTTCAGTGATTACATGATGCTTGAAGTTATTGTTGGGGGCGGAACCGTAATGAAATTCAGGGAATTATCGTCCGAAAACGTAAGAATGTCGGCAGTTCGAATTTCGTCGTAAAATGTGCGAAATTTCTACGAAAAAAAAAACTCGATATTTTCTGGGAGGGTTTTCTGGAAAAGTGGCCATAATCACTTTCGCGTCACTTTTCGATTGTCAAAGGGCGAATGTTAAGAGCATTAAAAAAAGCTATACATATTGCGCAGTCCTCTAAAAAATGTCAGTTTTCTATTTCAGTTGTGAGGTAAACCGAACAGGTCGTGAAAGCTGACCCAGAACGGGAGTTAAAAGTGTTACTAACCGTTAAGCCTTTTCAGATTCGGTTTTATTCGAGAAGCCGAAGCCTATATTCTACCCAGTGTTAATTCCACGGTGACGTTCATGCTACTCGATAAATCCAATTTATCAGGGCAAACGCGCTGTTACTTGCAAAACTAAAATTGCTATTGCATGCCTCTAAAATATTTCTCGGTATTTCTGTTCGTTGGTAGCACGAATTTATGTCCTTGGTTAAGAGAATATATATATATATATATATATATATATATATATATATATATATATATATATGATATATATATATATATATATGTATATATATATATATATATATATATATATATATAATATATATATATATATATATATATATATGTATATATATATATATATATATATATATATATATATATATATATATATATATATATATATATATATATATATATATATCAGTAAAATTCAGTATCCTAATCCTATGCTTTCCTCGATTTTACGTTACTACCATCAGATTAATGAAGAATTTATCTTTTTTTTGTAAGTATTTATGTTTTCCTAGTAACCATTCAACATCCTATAACCTCCCCAGTATTTGCCATTACTCCACCTACCTGAGCCCTATTGTTACTCCAGAAACGTCACTGTTTGAAGACTTATAGCAGTTCATAATTTATTCTCCTTTGTCAAATCGAAAATAACAATAATTTGGTCCGGTTTTCATTGATCAGTTCGGCAATACTAACTGAAGTCTACTCAATGTCGTATCAAAGATAACCCACTTCGTTACTGAAAGATGGGGCTGATTTCCCGCAGCTACTCTATATTACGAGGAAAATGACGTGTGACTAGGCACGCCGGAAGCAGGTAACCGACTGGTCGGGAGTCGTCATTGGAAATCTGGCGATCATTGTGAAAGGGGTGTGGGGAGAGGTAAGACTAATTCTCCGGGATAAGCAGTGAGCATTTATAGATAAATAAGGGAGGAACGCACAGGGGAACTGGAAACTTGCAACAATGGGCAATAACTGCTGTATAAGTAGTGGAAGAACCGACTAGGCTGATTCGTACAACAATTTCAGACCCAATTCCGTAGACGACTTTCGAAGACAAGTCGATTACGTCTGAAAAGAATCTAAAAAGTCCCTCTTACAACAAATATTCACACTTCGCATTGCGGTTGGGGTAAAACGGACTTGAGACTAACATTTTATGATATAATCTTCATACAAATACCCTGAATTAGGAAATATTATACATTTCATTTTAAGCGAATAAACAATTAAGAACATCGAGATACACCATCCATGTGCCAGACGGAAAATGAGATAAAATGTAATTGTCGGGCAGCAATTCACGAGCCGTTATGATCCAACTACGTTTTACTTATTTCGCTTCTGTGATATATTTTTTTTTTTCTGGTTTCTATCATATACGCAGTCAAGTTAAACAGGCTGTGGAATATATGAACGTCAAGTTTTGAAATGGAAAATTAATCCTGAATTTAATAGCAGAAAATTAAAACATTTAACTGCATTACTCTTGAGTTTGTTCATGTTAAAAGAGGAGAAAAAATTTCAGTTTTAATATTGTTTTTTTTTTAATTCGCTTAACTTTAAGTTACGACAGCCATTAGTGCAACGACCAGTAGTCCTGTTCCTTTTTGTGTTAGCTATGAATAGGACAAAATTTCTCAGTGGCTTTACGAAAACAAAGTAAAAGTTCGTGAGTTTCTAACTACAGACAGACACACACACACACACACACACACAAAACGAATAAAATCATGTCGTAATATCTGCAATGAATTAATTTCTATTGACGGTGATGAAAGGGCTGTGCCCAAGCAAACTGGTATTTTTATATTTTCAAAGTTTTATATTTTTATATCAAGAACACCAGCATCGTTCACAAAAGCGGAGTGTTCCTCGCGACTACGCTTATAAAACCCGACAAAATATTTTTCCTATCTTTCCCAGACCTCATAAAAGCAAAGAAACAAGAAACCAAGAGAAAGTCCCGTTAACTTCCATCTCATAACACCCACAGAGAAATGCTCTCTCTCTCTCTCTCTCTCTCTCTCTCTCTCTCTCTCTCTCTCTCTCTTTGTCATTCTGTATAGTTTCAATTGTGATGGCAGAGGTGAAAATTACTTAATCTAGTTATTTATACGCACATTATATATATATATATATATATATATATATATATATATAATATATATATATATATATATATATATATATATATATATATATATATATATAGTATATATATATATATAATATAAATATATATATATATATATATATATTATATATATAGATATATCTATATATATATATATATATAAATTATATATATTATATATATATATATATTATATATATATTATATATATATAGTATATATACATATATATATATATATATGTATATATATATATATATATATATATATATATAATATATATATATATATATATAGTATATATATATATATATAATACGATATGCATATGTATAAGAAATTTGTGAAAAGGAATTTTATATATATATATATATATATATATATATATATATATATATATATATATATATATATATATATAAGAAATTTCTTTTCACAAATTTCTTATACATATATATATATATATATATATATATATATATATATATATATATATATATATATATATATATATATGAGAAATTTGTGAAAAGAAATTTCCTGCTATTTATTCATCTGTCGGATTTGATTCCTCGTAGGGGGCATTATTGATGATATCTTTGCGTTAACGGTCGTGTCCCCATATCAAAAACATAAAAACAAATATATATATATATATATATATATATATATATATATATATATATATATATATATATATATATATTATTTATTTATTTATTTTTTTATTTATTTATATGGATGCGTGCGAGGATGTCTTATCTCTGTGCATCTATATAGGTATGTGTGACTTCGCTATTATCATTTTTTGGAGTCTTCAATCTCCGTTATCTTGCCTGACCTTTCCGACAGCAATTGTTTGTAAGTAAATAATAGATTAATTTCCCTGCTATTCATACTATTAATAAATTACTCAAACAAATTACCTGATATTGCAATATTTAATTACGATCTCCAGTATTACAAACTGCTTTGAGAGAACGGTTCTTTGTGCTAAATGGTTCAATGATATTAATGCTTACTGCTGCAATAAAAATAAATCCATGTGTTGATATTTTATAACGTTGATAGGGGAGAGTATGTTCTCGGAATGAACTCCAATTACAGCCTTTTCCATATATTCTGGTTCACTGTACTAAAACGTTTTTTTGGCGAAGAGTACATTTGGCTTTTATGGTATTAGAATATCAGATAAAATCCTCATTATACCATCAAAAGCTGGATTTATTCTTTATTTATTTATTAAAGGTTATACAATGGAATATATAAAGCATGTGCATGCATATCCAAACGAAGAAATAAATTCATACGCATGTACATAACACGCAAGACAAAATTATTAACTTGAAATAAAAAAACCATTAAAAACTCATTTAAATTTAATGAAATGACATTAATAAAGGAAAATCCCAATGACAAAAAAAAATTAATAGATAAACGTAAAACCTATTATTAAGCTGCATAAAAGAATTCGTCTGGACATTGTTAATATAATATATTCGCCAAGTTTATAATGTTGCACCG
>NC_061107.1:541738-544238 GCF_015104395.2 Macrobrachium nipponense
TTGCACTAACAGTTAAATCTCTTTAATATATATTAGTAATTATATAGAAAGACAGACAGAGCTTGGAAAAGGAATAATAAATGAAATTCTTAACCTCTGACGGGACCTAAATTCACAATTTCGACGATAATTGTCGATAATTTATCATTATCAATCTCTGTTGCGTTATCTGGTAAGCTAGTTAGATTCATATGAACGTTGATGTAATGATTTTATTCATGTTACTATGACAAAGAGAGATGAAAGTGTTTTTATTCAATAACTCGTATGTTCTTAGTATAACTCGGCTGTTTGAAAAATCGTCTAACTTATTTTCCAAGACGTCAGACTCAGATGAGTCTCCCAAAGGGATAGGAAAACTAAAATAAATAAGTAAATAAATAAAAAATATATAAATAAATAAACAAATAAATGAATAAATAAATAAATAAATAACTAAATAAATAGATAAAACTTCTTTCAAAGTCGATTTTTATCTTAATTTCAAGTACTTAATTTAAGTCAACGCCAAATTCTCCACAGAGGAGCAAACTCGATATAGCTGCTCACGCTGGCATGGTAGGTAGCGACGTGGCATGAACGATCAGATGTCGCGAGTTCGCGCGCCTCCCCCAGGGCGACAAATAATCACTGGCCCTGTGTCATGATCAGTTACTGTTGCAGTGTTGGGGGTCTTTAGCGGTGGGAGGTTGAAACCAACATTCTTCGGAAACTTGAAATTCACGTTATTGGTCTCATGGGCTTGTTCCATGTGAATAGGTTTCATCTAAGAATAATAATAATAATAAATAATAATATAGCGATCAATTGATAATAAGAAACGGGAATGTTACATAAGAAGATTGAGTCTAAATCCTCCTCAAGTGAAAACTGTTAAATTTCAGATCTCCGAATCCTTTTTTCGATTTTTTTTTCTTTTAGTAAGCGGAATCATTGTAAAAGACTAACCAGGAAGTGCTGTACTATTCACCCTTTCTTCCACGTCAAGATGCTACATCACATCGGTGGTGGAGAGCGCGAGTACTTTGAACGATGACTGAAGTAGCAGAAGAAAACCTCTTCGCTTTACGTTAGGATTCGGAAAAGGATTTCGAGGGAAAAGTTCCATAAGTCTTTTAAAATCGTGAGTGGTAATCTTGCTGCTATGGGATTGGAGTACTGGACTCTCTCTCTCTCTCTCTCTCTCTCTCTCTCTCTCTCTCTCTCTCTCTTTGTGTGTGTGTGTGTGTGTGTGTGTGTGTATATATATATATATATATATATATATATATATATATATATATATATATATATATATATATATATATATATATATTATTTGTATAATATGGGAAGATTAACCACATCCACAGCGGTAAAAGTGTGAGTATGTTTTTGTCCAAACTAGACACACAAGACAATGTACTGAATGCATAATATACTCAGGCTACAGACTGAAAGGTCAAATACATAAAGAAGTCATTAAAATCTGATTTTTTTCACATGATCCATTAAAAGCTTGACTAACAGCATTTGTTTAAAAAGACTCAAAACTCTTAGACTTTTTCATCTTACTTCTGCTTCGAGCAACGTCCAGAGTCAACATGAAGATCTTTCCAGACAGCTTATTAAACTTCACAGATACACTTCTGTTAAAAAAAGGTACACGGTAATAAAGAAGTAATGGCAAACATGTTGGGAAAGATTTATTTATTTAATTTCACTCTCTTTTGACGTTTCTAAGAATTCCGGACGTCTGTTGACAGAGAAAACAGTCGGGAGATATCGACGGCTTTCCGAGGACTCTCCTCTGGAAGGAGAATCGAATATCGTCTGTAGGTTCGAATTGAAATTCAATGACAAATAGACCACTCCTTTTTGGGGGAAAATATACGAGACGAGACAAGTGGGAAATGGCGCGAAGCCTAGACTGATATTTGCAAATGATCGAGGTATACATAAGACGCATGCCATCATGGGTCATTTCTGCGAGCTGCCAGGGTCGATAACAACCGGTCAGTATTAGGGTTATTATACACTTCAGCGCGACATAAACTGGCCTGCATATCGCCTGCAAACGAACGACAAATGAATGAATGAATAAATAAACAAATTAAATAAATAAATAAATACAACGATACAATCGACAATGGAAAGATGTACAGTCAGGCAAGTTATCAATGAATTGAAACGGAAAATAGTAAAATAGTAAGAGCAACTACGGAACGGAACACCAAAGAAAATGAAGTATTCCACCGAGCGAGACGAACGAAGTAAGCAAGACTATCGCTACCTTCCCAGATAAGTAGATGATGAAAACAAATGAAGCATAGGGCGTCAATGTTGTCATTATGAATAAAAGGTACGGTACAGGCTGTAGAAGGTACGTTGGTTTTAGCCTACAGAAAAAACAACGTAAGAGTTTAAAAAAATTAATAGCAATAAACGAAAGTTGTAATAAAACGAGACACGAATGAATATCCCCCCCCCCCCCCCCCACCCCCCCCCCCCCCACCCCCAA
>NC_061107.1:551738-591738 GCF_015104395.2 Macrobrachium nipponense
TGTACGTGCTGTTTTTATTGCGACGTTTCGTAATTATCAAGTTAATTACACCATCAGGCTGTTAAAATGAAAAATAAATTTCCTAGTAAAATTGTAAAAACAAAACTAAAAATAAAAAATTTAAAAATTCAGAAATGCAAAAGCTAAAATAGTTATTCTTACAAGTGTACAAAATATACACATTAAAATTAAGGAAGTTAAATTATTTAAGAGGACATACATTAAAATGAAAGATAAATGAACATGAAATAAGCAAAAATTGACAAAAGATTGAAAGCAGCAGTGAACAGTTACAGAACAAAGAAGTTAAGGACCGACCTAGAGGAGTGACAGCGTTAAACTAAACGTAAACATAAAAACATAAATAAACAACACAAGTCAAGACAAATACAGAGGGGAGGAAGACGTATGGGTATTCAACGACGGAACAAGTTGTTTAATAAAGAGCGATTCTAGAATAACAAGGTCGTGCGGGTTGGTGGTATGGCCTAAAATACAGAAGTCTTTATTATCGATATATGTTTTACATATTTTAAAGTGATTTCTAATATTGGAGTGTTCTGGGTTTGCAATCCTGCTGCCAGTACGGAAGCTTATGCCACGATGAGAGTCTGCTGGTGGATGCCACATAGGTCCCTGTTTGACATTCAGGGCAAGTACGCTTGTCACCTTAATGGAATCATCCCTTCAAAAATTATTACTGATCAGCTTTTCCTAAGAGTGCGTCTCAAAGTTTACATTGTGTGAGAACCTTGTATCATTCAGCGTTAAAATAGATGCAAGAGCATTTGTATGGGGTTTGTCTATGACGCTTGTAAGAAAATAAAATATCTGAAGATAGTTTATTTCCAAGAAGACAATTGCTTCCAGACTAAAATATTTATTCGGCGAATCACCCAGATCATAAGAAGATGCATAAAATTTTGAGAAAGTCGTAATTCCTGAAGATGCCAAGCTGCATACGTCCTCTGTAAAACTACCTATCATAGTTTAGAGTATCTTAGTTTAACCAGACCACTGAGCTGGTTAACAGCTCTCCTAGGGTTGGCCCGAAGGATTAGATATCTTTACGTTGCTAGGAACCAATTGGTTACTTAGCAACGGAACCTAGAGCTTATTGTTGGATCCTAACCACACCGAGAAATGAATTTCCATCACCAGAAATAAATCAATTGTTGGTTAACACCTCTCCTGGGGCGGGCCAGAAGGGTTTGATATTTCTACGTGGCTAGGAACCAATCGATTACTTAGCAACGGGACCAACATCGAGAAATGAATTCCTATCACAAAAAAAAAAAGAAATTCCTCTGATTCCTTGTTGGCAGAGCAGGGAATCGAACCCGGTTTTATCAAAAATTTGTGTGTGTGTGTGTGTGTGTCTGTGAATTCTGCACTAAGAACATCTACGCTTTAGCCCAAATTCTACCACATATTTCCTTTCCTTCGTTTCTGGGAGTCTAACCTTTTGGCCACTTTCGCCTCTGAGGAAATAACTTTTTTGTAGTCCATAATGCTCTGTGTATGAGACCTTCGACATTAGAGGAAGAATCTCGCAATTAGAAAAGTTATTGGAAGATGGAAGAATTTCTCTCGCCTTCCCACCAGTGTCCTCAATAGCATACTGAATTAGATCCTTCTGCTAGTCAGAGTTGGTTGATGTACTGGATAGATGGCAGGCTAAATGGGAAATTTTTTGAGGGCGTGTCATATTTTTATTTCTGTTTAATTTTTAAGCGATGTGTACTGACGCTAAAAAAAATATTGTGCTTAACATAACTTCCACAAACACACACACACACACACACACACCACACACACACACACACACATATATATATATATATATATATATATATATATATATATATATATATATATATATATATATATATATATATATATATATATATATATATATTACTTCTAGGGCACAATTTTTTCACGGATACAACATTCATTGAATAGAATGGCTTTTTCACTGTTTACCAGCTTTTTTGAAATTGATTCATATTTTCTAATTATTTTCTTCACTTCATTGTTCAGGTTACTAATGGACACATAATGGGGTTCTTCCATTTACTCCAGTATTTTTACAAAAACGCGACAGCTGTTTCGTCAACCTATACGTATTGACGTTATCAAGCGTACTGATACAAATATGAGCCTACATGCGTTTTGTGACGTCATGAGGACGGAAAGGTAGTACAATTGCCAGATACCTAGTTTTAAATATTTACAAAAGACTATAGTGAAACATAAAATAAGACAAATAAATAAATATGTTAACAGAAATTATATCAAAAGTTGAAAGTAAGTTATTATATACAAATTTTACAATAAATATATAATTAATTACATATATGTTTAATTAACAAAATGTCAGTGTGCGCTCCTGTCCGCGTGTGGTAGTGGTCTTGTTCCACGAGGGTGAAGGGCTGGCCCATCACCTACACGAGGGCAAAGATCGGTCTGCCTCGCGTTGGATGTTAAGGTTTGGGGGTTGTGTGGCGATGCTGACGGCTTCTGATATCAATAAACGATTGTAGTTGCCTTCCTTGTGGATTATTTTGGTGTTTGTGAGAAGTTCTTGCAAGGATGGTTTTTTATTGTGGGTATCCACAAAGTGCTGGTGAATAGCACTTTGGTTTCTGTGGGCCTGCATGCGACGTTTGAGTGTAGTTGTTGTGTGTCCGATATAGCATTTTTGGGGGGACTGACATTGCTCGTCAGCACAGACAAACTTGTAAACTATATCAGATTCAACCTCTTTCTCCGTCGATGGAGCCGTACTATTTTTCATTACCAATGAGGCCGTAAGATTTGGCTTGTAGTAAATTCTTGCTGTTATTTTGTTATATGGTGCTAGGGGGGTGGTTCCTCTTCGCAGTATACCAAGGAGGGCTTTCCTTTCGTCTTCGTGGTGTTTGTTGTATGATATCTGATGGTATATCACTATTTCTTGTCTTTGTCTTGTGTGTTGTCCCTCGGGGTCGGGTTTTGGAAAGCCTCTAATCTCTTTTTGACAACTTGCTGGATCATGTCATCTGGGTAGCCGTTATTTGTGAGCAGCTGTTGAACTCTGTTAATTTCTTCGTTCGTCGCTTTCCACGTCGAACAGTGTGTTAAGGCACGTTTTATGTATGCATTTACCACAGACCGTTTATATGCATCAGGGCATTCTCCTCTAGCATTTAAGCATCTCCCAGCATCTGTCTTTTTAGTGTATACGGTGGTATTGTATTTGTTGTTTTTCTGGGTCACAAGTACGTCCAAGAAGGGGAGCATTTTCTCATTACTTTTTTCTACCGTAAAATTCAATGTAGAATTTGCTCGGAGTTTATTCACTAATTCATCTATGTCATTTTCGCCCTTTGTTGTGATAAAGATATCATCAATATATCTCCCATAGATTCTGGGTTTTGGGTGTTCTTCAAAAGTGACCTCTTCTGTGTGTGCCATGTATGCGTTTGCAAAAAGAACCCCAAGGGGGGGAACCCATTGCTACGCCGTCCTTTTGCCGATATATTTCGCCCCTTTTGTGAGGAGGGGTACCATTTGTAGATCAGCTCTGCCCCAACTCCAGTTTATTGTATGGCCTTTATCCCTGATATGTAGTACCCTGCAAACCAATAGAGACTTAGTGCCACACCTATATGTACTTTGTATATAGTATACTCTTGTAAGACATCACCTGTAGATATTTTACCAGTGATCAGGGGCACAGAAGGAGGTGCTCGGAAAATATATATATTATATATATATATTATATATATATATATATATATATATATATATATATATATATATATGTACATACATACATATATATATATATATATATCTATATATAGATATATATATATATATATATATACACACACACACACACACATATATATATATATATATATATATATATATATATATATATATATATATATATATATATATATATATATATATATATATGCATATACATATACATGTACACATATATATACATATATGTGTATATATGTACATATATGGTTATAGATGTATATACATGTATATATACACACACACGCCAAACACACACACACAAACACTGACATAAAGTATCTGAACCTCAAACACTTCGGATCTATACTCATTATCTCCCAGGGAAACTGAGCATCTTATTTCCATGGCTCTCAACGTCTCCGAAACGCTCGGTACTGTACGACAAAAGAACCTTCCCCGTCCTCCTTGAAGCCTTTGTAAAGAATCGTCTTCATCCTTCGAACCAAACCCTGGCTCAGTTTGCGTCTAATTTATCCTTATGGGCCACTCGTAACGGTAGGTTCAAGTAGATTCACGCGGATTCAAGTAGAGTGTTTTCGGTTATTAAAGTCTGCGAGCTTATTGTAAGTACGGGTATCAAAACGTGAGACAGAGTCATGGCTATTCATACTCAGAAGCTGAGTAGATAGAGGCTACAATAGTACGTTAATGATCGAAGTTCCTGTAACTCAGTCTGGCTAAGATGTTTTGTTACGTCTTTCAAAGAATTTAATTCTGCTCTCCTTTCTAGGCAGACAGTCGTCTTTTTTCCGCTCGTGAATAAGACGGCGTTTCTGATAAAAGGTTTTGCAAACGGCCTCTTTTCTTTACCTTGCCTGCTCATTCTTAAGCTGACAGGACTTCTTCGTATTTGAAAATTTATAGTCAGCCAATTCACTAGGATTTACCTGTGGCTTTTACAAGGGAGTATTTCATAAGAAATACAAAGAGGACGAGCGAGCCCTTCGTACCATCATAGAAAGGAACGTCTCCCCCACGGACCCTGCGAAAAAAGTGAAACTAATAATTTACTACAAGAGCAAGAAGACCAGTGGCCTGATTATGAAAAACAATCCAGCCCCCGTGATGCAGGACCTTCTCAAGAAAACTAACGTTGTCTACCAGTACAAATGCCCTGTCCGGGAATGCCCCGGCGCTTACATTGGTATGACGACTATGCGATTTTCGAAGAGGATATCCTGCCACGCTCAGGAAGGCGCCATCCATAATCATGCCAAAAACGTCCACAATACCAGGATAACTAGGAATGACATTATTCCTAATATCAGAATTATCGATAAGGCAGCAGACCACCGTCGCCTTCGCCTCTTGGAGGCCCTACACATCGGGAAGGAGAGACCCAGCCTCAACACCACCCAAGAGACTTCACTCCTCCCGACGGTGGCACGAAGGTCGCCGCCCGCCAGCACCATAGAGCCGATCGAACGGGCCAATCAGGTGCCCCCGTCTATCGGCAATGACCTTCCCAATACTACGCTCCCAGTCTCCAGCGTCCGCACGAGAAGAGCAGTGCGAGCTTCCACCTCTGCAAGACGGCTTGACTCAGGGACTTAATCCTCTGTTCAGCCAATGAAAATGCAGCGCCCATCAGACAGAGCACCTGGGACACAATTAATACCGCCGAACGACCCCATTTCAATCAGTTCAAGCTCACCTTTCCTTGAAAATGAACCGATGATACGGTTGGAAACGTTGGAATTCCGTTACGCCCTTAGACTAAGATTTGTTAACCACTTTTGTTATCATATCAATAAATTATTATTTTTAGAAAACATTTCTTTCACCGAGATATGAACATCGGCCAGCTATTAGCAAATATCAGCCCTGATGAGAAGAGAATAATAAGAAGAATTGAAAAGACCATATATAAAATCAATTCCACTGATGCTGCCATCATCTTTAACAAAACATGTTTGAGAGAGGGTCTCCTACCTTCAAATAATAATAATAATAATAATAATAACAATAATGAAAAAAGTCAAAATTTTCCTTTATTGTAGATTCCCAATCCGATTCCTCGAGATATTTCTTAATGAGAGGCAGTAATCAAGAAACTGGTCTCAAGAGTGGACAAGATATTAGGCAAAGGACAGGTGGTCCTACATAAAAAAAAAAGGCCCGGGGCTAACTAGATTGCGCCGAAGCATTTTTTTTTCTTGTTTCTTATAATTTTTACTCAAAAGCAGCAGTAATTTTTTTAGGTTGTTGAACTCGTATTCCAAATTCAAAACCGAAATTAAAATTAAAATTGCATTTTCACCCGAATAAACCACAGGGGTATCTCGTATAAATAAAAGTATGACCTTATAAATAAAACTATGAATAAAAAATAAAATCATAATGGCATTTTCAACCGAATAAACCATAGGAGTATCTCGTATAAATAAAAGTATGAATAAAAAATAAAATAATTAATTGCGTCTTCACCCGAATAAACCACAGGAGTATCTCGTATCAATAAAAATATGAATAAAAAAAATTAAACCTTGTTTCTGAACACATAGCAGTAATCTTTCCGCAGTAGTGTCTCTTTGGCAACTCTTTAATGATTATCAGGGTCTGAAGAAAACGCTTATCAGAATGAAAAGACTATTCTTCGCACCATTAAGACCCTTTTTCCACTAGATAAAGAGTCCGGAAATATTAGGAGGACGTTCTAAGAAGATTATTCCTGCTCAGTGTGATGGAAGACTGAAAAAACTCATTTTTGGTCCTGTCAAATCAACCTGCATTCAACAGCAGCCAGTTTGACTCAGGTTATAAAGGTTTAAAGTAGCTTTTATATCTCAAAGATTTTTTTCTTTTATTTTTCTTCATTACAAGGGATTACCTTAGATTACTCCTTCAATCTAAAAGACTCAAGGGTAAGTTTAAGTGAAGTGAATTGAGCTCAGAGTTTCGCGATAGATTTCAAGTGATTTTTGTGAAAAAATAAAATGAAATAAAATAAACGATAATTTCCACCTTTCTATGTGAAAATATATATGTAATAAATAATAATGATTTTTTCTTATCTCGACAACGCGAAATCTATCGCAAAACACAAATTCAAGTTACAAAAATATTTCATAACGTGCTGAATCAATGTGCAGACGATATTGCAACATAAAAAAACCGAGAGAATTATTCTATGCAAGATGGAAATAAAATCATTCGACGCATGCAACGGTTCATTTCATCAGGAACCAGGCGGTTGGCAACAGATATATAAGATTCTACGACAGTCACACGGAAAAACCCAATGAAGGGTAGTGACATCGTTAGTTCTGCCTAAAGAAAATATCATCTGAAGTATTAGTCTACTTAAAACAAGTAAAAAAAAAAGCTAGACGCACGATCATGGCTAACTTTATACTTAAATAAAATAAAAATTGCTGAGGCTAGAGGGCTGCAATTTGGTAAGTTTAATGAGTAGGAGGGTATGTGATCAACATACCAATTGTTAACGCTTTAGCCACAGTAGTTTTGAGATCTGAGAGCGGAAGGAATAAAAACAGGACTAACACTGTACCAAGTCAATTAAGAAAACACTTGAGAAAAATGAGCATACCTCTATGTTGGACTTTTGTACAAATCCTTCACAGATAAGTTAAACGATCAAGATTTACACAGATGCACACATAATCGAACGAGCCTTGCAAACTGCAAGTTAATGGGGATGGCTTAATTACTATTTAATGATGCAGTCTATGCTACGTATTGTAAGCAAACTTCCGCAAATCCTTGAGGGGAATCCGAGCCTCGAATTAATTCACATCATGTTATCACAGACACATAATCCAGTTCCTTTACAGTGATAATTAGAATTGTTAATATGATAACAACCCCTATCTATTCCATTTCTCCCTCACAGAAACTTCGTTATTTGTCGACCCTTTATCTGTTTGATTGTTTGTTTGTTTGTTTGTGTGGTGTTTTAACGATGCCTGGAACCAGTGGTTATTCAGCAACGGAACCAACGGCTTTACGTGACTTCCGAACCATGTAGAGAGCGAACCTCTTTCACCAGAAATAAACATCCCTGACCCCTCAATGGAATTTATAAAAAAATTAAGAGAAAATTTTGATTGACAACACTTCTTTTCCTCTCCCCCAACGCCTCAAACCACGATCAATTTAGTTCGTTTCAGCGAAAATTGGCAATTTCCTTCATGCATACATTCTGAGCTGTTCCCGTGAAATCCAACTGAGTACAGTTATGATGGCCTGTAATACTACTGATACACGAACTGCCAGCTACATCGAAAACGCGATTAGAAACACTTTATTATGATCTGAAGCAAATGCAGGATTTCAAATATATTCCTTCACGATATTCCTTCATTGTTTAAAACTGATACTGACAAATTGCAATTCCTAGAAGACCTTTGAAAAAAGGTTAAAGGTAGCTGAACTATGTCATGGTCTCCTTTGTCCAGTTTTTGTTATTGTCGTTACAGAGAAAATACTTTTAAAATCTCTGTTGCCAAGTCAAGGTTGGTGTCACGGAATGGGAGAATGTGCGGTCTTGCCAGTGCTCAAGTTCCTGTTTCTGGTTACTGGGTTTTATAATCCGTGTTGATATTCATCCAAAGTTGTAATTGTGTTAGTAAGCTTTTAAAGGATATGTAAAACCTCTCTCTCTCTCTTTCTCTCTCTCTCATAGCCAAGCTGTTCTTTCATCTGTAGTTTAATAATTTTCAATCAAAACAATTTACCTGAAAGAATATAGATCCCCTCCACTTTAAATTATATACTATTCCTTATGTTAAAACCTATACCCTCGAATTTACACACATGCTAATCAATAAAGAAAAAAAAAAACAAGAGCACAATACGAAAATTTACAATAAGCTATATCCCATTCCTTATGCTAAAACCTTATCCTATCGAATTTACAAAAATGTTAATCAATAAAGAATAATTAAAAGTTGACAATACAGTGAAGCCTGTAAAGATTCCATGAAACCCACTCTCTCTAAGATTTACGTAAATGAAATATAAATGTAACATCATCAAACCTGGATCTTTTCAATAGCTTTTCAGGTGGCCTGAGAAATAGACAGATGTCAGGATTATCTCGCCTCTTTTATTCTGAAAAGGGTTGAGGTTGGGGGGGTGGGGGGTGTGGGAATATTTGCCACTCTCCCCCCTAAGTAAGCAGACACCCTTAGGCGTTCATTAGCTGCCAGGTCATTTGTTTGTTGAGCCTTCGCTGTGAAAACCCAAGAGTTCAGTGGTTGGTTTGTTTCTCTGTTATTGATGTTTTGCTTTCATATAATGTGCCCGTGTCGAGAAGGTGGAAGGTAATCTTTGATTCGGCGTTCTCTCTTCCCTCTCTCTCCTCTCTCTCTCTCTCGCTCTCTCTCTCTCTCTCCTCTAACTCTCTCTCTCTATATATATTATATATATATATATATATATATATATATAATATATATATATCTATATATATATCATAATATATATATATATATATATATATATATATATATATATATATATATATATATATATATATATTGACTGTAGTTACAGTGTTAAAAAATAGAATTTTTCGTAGATAGTGACCCCCAGCAACGTTGGGGGGCCCGTTATCATGGACTGATATTCCTTGGGTGTCATTCTCTTTTTGATGTTTACATTCATTTGTTTATGTATTTTTACGGTCGTCCCTGAACAGGTTTGTACTAAACACGCTGCAATGATTTATAAACATACCCAGAAACAAATACAAAAAAAAAACCTAAACATGAAGGAAGGTAAAAATATAATGCATATCGTGGCTTTAAATGGAATTGAATGCAAAAACGGAACTGAAATAGATGAAAATAAATAAAAAAATAATTACCCATGCTTCTTATTTCTGGAGTGAGGGTGCCAAGGTAGATTCACATCACAGGGCTGGAAACCAGTGTTGCCAAAGCGCGGAGAAATGACCAAAAGTGCGGAGAGGATTCGAGGGGGAGGCATTGAATGCAGAGCTGAGGTCTGCACTCCTCACGTATGCGGCGCTGTAGGTCCGCATAGTATATATGCTTTTAAAACTTTTTTTCATTAATAAAAAATTATTGAAATTATATAATATTTTTTAAAAATACTAATATTTTTGAAAAATTAACCATTTTCACTAGTCTCGAGTGTTCGTGAGCCAATATCAGATACGATCATATACGATTTTCAATTAAGAACCGATTTTGTCAACAGCAGATGACGTAACCCAATGCATTCATTCTTTAGGTCCAGCAATCATCAATTTGCCTTTGTAATTATATATATAGGTTAGTAAAATTTGGTTAATTTGTGAAATCTTAGGATGAAGACTGACTTAAATTAATGTAAACTTAGTCATGTGTAACGAGTTTTTATTTATTTTTTTGAGAAAACAACTGCAAATATGTATTAGGCAATTTCATTAGTTGAAGTGATTCAACTGATTATAACCGAATTAGTTTCGATATCAGTATGCTAGAAAGTGGTGTATTATAATCGTGGATTTTCTTTATATTAATGTAGCTTATTGATAAAAAGGACCAATTATGATGTGCTCTTTTCCAATTTTTTGAAACTCATAGCCCTGAATAGGGCATTCGTTTTGCTTAGGATTGGCACATGTATACCATAAATCATGCATAATATGCTGTCCATTCTCTTGGGGAAATATCTCATTTCAAAATATCCGGATCATAAAAGGTGGCAAACAGACCAACATGTTTCATATCGTTTTTGTCAGTTTACCATTTTTATGGCATTGATTTTAAGCCTAGGCCTATGTTATATATTAGGTTGTTTATTATCATTAATACTTCAACAAACGTTTGATTTAACATACAGCATATTACCTAAAGTGACAAATGTGGCTTAAAAAAGAAAAGAAAGAATAAACTACTTATGAATATCGAAGGATTTATGGAGCTTGTCAACTTACTCTGTGGGGAACGCAAAGAAATGAATGCAAAACCAACCGTTTTTAGTAAAGAAATACATTTTAGTGCAGTTTTCTGTAACTTCCCACTTTTTGTTGAAAACTTTATGAGTAAATTTACTTGCCCGTGTTCACTTTGTAGCCTGATTTACGCATCAAATCATATACAACAATCATAAATATAAAACAGTAATCACACACACACACACACACACACACACACACACACCACACACATATATATATATATATATATATATATATATATATATATATATATATATATATATATATCGAATGTAATAAATCAGCTTCAAGACTGAACATTGTCCGCGTATCTCGTTTGATTCTAAATTTTACTATCATTAAAGTTACGTAATGTTTCAAAATATATGAAGCACCTGAATTTCGGAGAGGGGAAAATCTAACTCTAAAAAGGTTTAATTAGTAAACCCAACTCATATACTGGAAAAGATACGGTTAATGTAATATAACCAGGATGACTATTTCGTCTAGTTAGTGCAGCAAAATAACATTGCTTGGCAATTAACACTACACCTCCCGGTGCGGAGCTAGTTTCTCGGTGACGTGCGGACTTCGCGGCAACCCTGATGGAAACTCTCCTCAGTCTATCTCGAGAAATTACAGAGGCAGGGTGTACGTTCCACCTCCCATGAGGGATAATTTTGAAAGACATATCCCTAAGAAGAGGTGGAACGTACGTCCTGCCTATGTGAACTCTCGAGAGAGACTGAGAGTTTCCAGCCCTGTGGTTGCACTATCAACAGTCAACCAGGAGCGTCGTAAAGGACTGGCCTAGACATCAGATGCACGGTTGAAGACTGAAAGGTCTTAACTCTTTGAAAGTGAAAGCTACAAAACATAATGCAATAAGAGCATAAAAGCGTGGATGAACAGCAGCTTGACCGAAACGATAAATGGAGCTAGAGATTATTCAGAAAAACCTGCAGGGGGTTGAAGGACTGTTCAGCCTGCTCGCCTTTATATAAGCAGCGACTTTCCTGGGTGTTGCCGAATGTACGTGAAAATGTGTACATACGTTGTGGAGACCTTTGCCCTCTCATAATAAAACCAGAGGTGTTAACAGAGTGAGCAAAGTACCACGAAGTACCTAAGAGGATTTGCAACTGGAAAGAGATGACCTAAGGTATTTTTTGTCCCTAGGGGAGTGGCAGAAGAGTCTTAAATACAGAATATTACTCAAAGGTTGATTGAAAACATAGTTAAGACCTGTTATAAAGAGTACAATAACGCATTCAATGTAAAGAAGAAGCTTGAGTGTCCTATAAAAATTATAGGAAGTCTATATATTTCTAAAACCATCTCTATTACTACATTTATTCTACGAGGGAGTACCGCATTTCAGGTTTAAAAAAACAAAACCATATGACTGTAAATGTAGTAGAGGATATGAAAATGTATGAGTCAATTGATAAAAACGATTTTTATGTGATTTGCTCAAAATTATATATAGCTACATATATTTAAATACATACATACATACATATATATATATCTATATATTTAATATATAATATATTATCTATAGGATATATATATATATATATATATACATTTACATATATATATATAGATATTATTATATAATATAATCATATATTATATCTATATATTATATATTTATAATATATACATAAATATATGTATATATAAGTAATATGTGTATATGTCTATTCACTACATGTATATATATATATATATATATATATACTATATATATATATATATATATTATATATATATATATATATAAAGTATGTATGTATATATTCAAAATGAAAAAGCTTATGAAAAGATATAAAATATTCGTCCTAAAAACACTTAAATGTATTTTCACGCCAAATGATGAAATTCTGCAAGAATATGGAAATACTTTTGAATCAGTTTATTACGAATAAAACATTTGTAATTTCAGGTATTTTTCAAGTCAGGAATTTGTTGTTTTTTCATACTGTTTATTACTTTTTTTCGCAATAGGATTACCATCACAAGTGAAATAATTTACTTTCATCAACGTAACATTTGCGAACCATTATGACCCATTTCTGTTTATCATAATAGATGCATTTATTATTATTATTTTTTTTTGCAACGTGCTCTGTTATCGTATTATCCTGAAGGGATGAATGTATGTTTGGTGGATTAAATCTCTCATTATTATCTACCTCTCTACCGAATAAAGCAACCGTTTCATTAACCTTAGTGTGTTTTAGATAATACTCATATATGTAGTACGGCCTCGTCCTATAACCTTTTGACAGTTCGCAATAAAACATAACGTTAATACTCAAAAACATTTATATATATATATATATATATATATATATATATATATATATATATATATGTAAATATATGCCTGTATTTATGAGACTTATATAGTATATATACACATATATATACATATATATATATATATATATATATATATATATATATATATTATATATATACTCTATATATATATATATGATATATATATAATATATATATATAGTTGATACCTTATCCCCTGGATCTTACCATACTTCTTCCATAGCCTTTATATGTATATATATATATATATATATATATATATATATATATATATATTAATTTCAACAGAATTAGATAATACTCTTATATCGTGCACTCGATGGCATTTGACAGGCTATGTAAAAAAATCTCCCCCCAAAAAACAGAATTCTTTCTAGACACTATGATGTGTCAAGTGTTGACAAAATATAAAATCATTCTATACATTGTCATTCCACATTAAAACAAACCTCTCAATAATCCAAACGCACACTAAATGTCTTCGGGGAATAATGCTTTGTTACACAACCTACTACCTGATTCTATTTCCTCGAAGAAATCATACAGGTAACAATCCTGAAACAAGCGAAAATCGGCGGTCCCGGTATGATGCTGTATGAGCATTTGATCGTTGCCAGAAGCACGATTATTGCTAACTTGAACCTTAAAAAATCACTACTGATGCTAGAGGGCTGCAATTTGGAACGTTTGATGATTGGAGGGTGGATGATTAACATACCAATTTGCAGCCCTCCAGCATCATTAGTTTTTAAGATCTGAGTGCTGACAGAAAAAGTGCGGACGGAGAACTAAAATAATGTGCCACTTCCCCGAACGCTTTCACTGTCTGCAAAACCAGTCTGCTTTAAATTAAACCTTCCGGTGTTTGTGGAAGAGACGTACCGTCGAGTCGGACCTTAAAAAACGTAAACTCGTCGTTTCCGGCCTGTCTAAACATCCTGTTACATCTTTTTCGGGAAATGCTCGAATGGCATCACGTTAGGAATTTTTAACCGGTCTCGAAATCAAATGGAAAAAGGTAAAAAAATCTGCCTTGTATATCTAAGATTTGTGTTGCTCGGGGTCTCTGTTTGTGTACGTGTATGTGTATGTGTGCGTGTGTATCAATGTCTGGTGGGGGGTGATACCAAGAGACGTTTGCCTGTCAACAAGTAATGATAACATGACCCGTGAAGAGATTTTCCCGCCATCTGCCATTGCATCGTGGATACATAGAAGACCTCTTGGAATAATAACGCTCTCGCTCCCACCGTCTCCTTCCAAGGTACGTAAATGGCAAGACTATTACATGTCCAATTTACTTGCTGGATTCTCAGCAGTAGAAAAGTATATCTGTCTCAAGTACATATGTTTACAAAGAATGATCAACTATTTTCCAATGATTTGGAGGGAGAGAGTTATAAAATAGGGATTGTTTCTACAACTTACGTTGAGACGGAGGGTAATCCGCCTGAGATTATCGTGAAATGATGGAAGTATTGACATATTTCTTGTCGTTAGAGAAATTCTAAACTCAACTCATTTATTTTTCACTGGACGGATTATAACCCACCAAAAGTTATTCAACATTTGCTTTAAAAGTATAGCAATTTTATATCTCGGTTTTTCCTGTTTCCATGATAAAATATTCAACTACACGCTCAGAAAGTTCTCCAAGATTCAATTTCGAAAAGTGAATGAAAACGCAAGGAAAGAATTTGGAAAATATAATATAGTTAAGGACGTAGAAAAGCTCTCAATAGGAAAGTCCTGAGATGAGCCAAACTTGAATAAGTGTTTGTTTGTATGGTGTTTTTACGTTGCAATGAACCAGCGGTTATTTAGCAACGCGACCAACGGCTTTACGTGACTTCCGAACCACGTCGAGAGTGAACTTTTATCACCAGAGATATACATCTCTGACGCCTCAATGGAATGCCCGAGAACTGAACTCGCGGAAAAGAATAATTAAAGCAAAATATTGTTTTACATACGCATGTTAATTTTTTTTCCAAAAAGTAAAAATTGTAAGCTCTCAGCAATGTTCCCTTGACATTCTTCACAACAGTGAAGTCTGGCGGTCGATTTACGAAAGTAAGGTACTACTTAGAGAGACAAAGCCTAAACGCACGTCATTAGAACCAGCAAATTAAATTTTTATATTCGTAAGCTAAATTGAATCTCATTGATAGAGCTTGACACTACTTACGTTCTTAATGATCAATACAGCCGTTTCGCACGCTACGGATTCTACAGAGGATGCAGAAATAGATTTCTTTTAATGATTAAATCCTTCGAGCTTGCATAGGATTTGAAATTATTTTCCTCGCTTTTGAGAGAAGACTTTAAATTGCTTCACGTGTTCAGTTGATGAACCCTGGCATCTGTCGCAAGAGAGTTATTTGATGTTTGCAGCCAGACTTTTTTCCCCCTCACAATTATCGGGATTATTCCCACGCTTACGAATCTAAATATTTCTCCAAAGATGTCGAAGAGCGACGCATCTCTGTCACAGGGAAATCTTTCCAAGCACTTCTCTATAATCTGTGATGATTAGTCTTACGCCTGAGGTCTCCCGGTTTAAGAATTTCAATTCCGTGTCCCAGCAGGAGTTTGCTCTTATCATTCTCGAAGGAATTCTGATTTCGTGCAATGTGTTTTAATGAATTTCAACCTCTCGTTTCCGTCTCTTGGGATACGTCCGCCAACGCCGCCGTTTGGAACGTCTGATGATGAATTTTCGCGAAGCTGGGAAGGAGGAGTTTCGGTGCAGCAGCAGTTTCTGAAGGTAATAACATGTCGTTCTTTTAATTACAGGTTTGGCAAAGTATATCCCGTTTTCTCTGGCAAGTATCCCCGTTTTCGTTTTCCGGCGGATGCTAGAATCATCTCGTTTTCTATCTCTCGTGTGCTAAAAGGTCCCTAAGCAAATCAATATTCTCTCTGTCCTTTCATTCATATCAGATCTTCACTGTTTAAGAGGATCTTTTTTAACCAGGCACAGCATATTTATAACATCAGCTGGGAGGACACCACAGATAAGAACATTCCTAAATAAATTCCTTGAGATTTTAGAAGATTTCCACAGAAATGTTTATGAGGACCTGATACAATATTCCAGCGCTGCTCCGGACAATTTCAAGGCAGCAAGACCTGCCCAGATTAGAAGCGTATCCTATATAAAATGTTTCTAATCTTCATGCCTGTGTTGACTGGCTCTGAGAAGGCCATATTGAACACGGATGACGAAGAGTAATGAGAGAGAGAGAAAGAGAGAGAGAGAGAGAGAGAGAGAGAGAGAGAGAGAGAGAGAGAGAGGAGTCCTTACCTTACCTTACAGACCTTACAACTTGTTCGGGTTGCCCCGGGTTGCTCAGTGTGAGGCACCTCTAATGTCTACCAGACAATTGCTAATGCATCTTCCGGTATATATTTCGCATCTTCTAATCTTGGATGGTCTGGGATGCAGAGAGAGAGAGAGAGAGAGAGAGAGAGAGAGAGAGAGAGAGAGAGAGAGAGAGAGAGAGAGAGTAGGCGTCGACGATTCCAGGGTCGAAATCATATCTTGAATTGCAAGAAAGATTTATTACCAAAGAAAAAATTAAAGAATGAAGCCCAGAAGACGGCATCTACGCCAAACTAAAGGGTCAGATGATTAAACCGAGGAAAGTTTGAGGTATTAGCTTGAAGTGCCAATTCCCGGGTAACTCCTTCTTAAGTAGAGAAAGAAGTTGTGCTGGAAATATGTATTAGAGGAACTCGCCTCCCACGACTTGGACGATAATACTGCAGAAAAAAAAATGTCTGTTTCCAAGTCTCCTCGCCGTTTCCATTGAAAAATAAATTGCTAAATTTTCTCTTTCCAAGTCTAAATTGCAAAATTGTCTTTCCAAAACTCTTGGACGTTTCCAGTGAAAAATGAAAACCTACATTATTTCTTTCCAAGTCTAAATTGCAAAACTGTCTTTCTAAATCTAAATTGTAAAATCGTGTCTTTCCAAAACTCTTCGACGTTTCCAGTGAAAAATAAATGGCTAAATTGTGTCTTTCCAAATCTAAATTGCAAAATTGTCTTTCCAAATCTAAATTGCAATTTCGTGACCTTCCAAATTTAAATTGCAGAATTGTCTTTCCAAGTCTAAATGTAAAAATTGTGTCTTTCCAGGTCTAAATTGCAAAATTATGTCTTTCCAAGTCTAAATTGTAAAATTGTCTTTCCAAAACTCTTCGTCATTTCTAGAGAAAAATAAATTACTAAACTGTCTTTCCAAATCCAAATCAAGAATAAATTGCAAAACTGTCTTTCCATAACTCTTCGACGTTTCCAGTGAAAATTAAATTACTATATTGTGTCCTTCTAAGTCTAAATTGTAAAATTGTGTCTTTCCTAAACTCTTAGACATTCCCAGTGAAAAATAAATTACTAAACTGTCTTTCCGAATCTAAATTGTAATATTGTGTCTTTCCAAAACTCTTCGAAGTTTCCAGTGAATAATAAATTGCTAAATTGTGCCTTCCCTCATGGGAGACTACAAAACCGACCTTATACACTTTGTTTAGAAGGAATATGTAGACGTATATATGCATAAAATGTTATCTTTTCGTGTCCCTGAAATATTGTTTCTACCATTTGTTTGTTTCAGCTGTTCAAAAACAAGGGTTGATCTTTGTTGTAACTTTATTCAGTCCTTTGACCAAGTTTGCTCCGAGTCCACCCAATCGATGAAGGCTTGTTTGTGTGTGTTTGTGTGTGTGTGTGTGTGTTGTGTGTCTCTTGTGTGGTCATTATTATTGCTGATAACTGTAGTGGTTATTCTGGGACGGGAAATACTGAGTGTAAGATACTGGGGCTGAGGCTGAGGTGGTCAGTGAAAAGAGAGAGAGAGAGAGAGAGAGAGAGAGAGAGAGAGAGAGAGAGAGAGAGAGAGAGAGAGAGAGAGAGAATGGAATCTGCTAGAGACAGCTGCGTGTGACTTCACTCGCCAAGAAATAAACCTCATCAAAATTCGACGACTTTAGCTTTCCAGTCAAACGTCTTCTCACACGAGAAGCTGAATGTAAACTGACCAGGCTCTTCTATCGTTTTATATTCGAATCCATTCAGTAATATTTTTAGGGTAATTTGTAACTGTAATTCTGTTAACAACGAAGCTGAAAGAGCCGATGATGTCTACACTCATGTCTGACCCGGCTGCCATTTCTGTCTGTGAATAGACATCTTTCAGAAGCCGTTAACATATTTTCATGGACATTTGTCAAAACATGCGTCAAGAGGAGCATCGTAGGTGGTTAACTTTTGATAAGCAGTGATTTAATAACCTTGGAGCCAGAGAAACAATCTCTTCTTCCAGGAATTCAATGCTTCAAGGAAGCTACAAATGTAGGTTAATAGTTTTATCCTGCGAACACAAATTATTACCAATAAAGTGAGCAGTCGATTATGTAAAGTTTCCATCTACGTTCGTCTTTCCACTTCAGCAAAATATCTCGACACAAAAGGAAATAGAGACCTTTTTTTTTCCTTTTTTTATTTGAAAGGTCTTTAAGAAAATGGAGCATCACGGTTACTGCTCAACGATTCTATCTAGGTGATAGTTAGACATTTAGAAAACACTGAAGCAATGTTGAGTCACTGAAAGGTCAAAGGTTATAATAAAATTCTGTACTTTTTTGTTTTATGAATTTCAATGAAGGTTATTTTTTCTGGAGGGGGGCGATGGGGGAGGGAGGAGTTTACAGACATATTCTCTTTATTGGTGTTTCTTATTTTCAAAATAAAATTAATCGAAAATAACTAGAGTGTAGACACGGTCAGCACGAATACAATTTACAGGTATTGGTTCATTAATGTGATAAAAAAAACCTAGTTAATTGTTGCACAAATAACAACTAATATATTAATCACATGACTACTTCCATAAATCATTCCCTCACTAAAATTCTAAGATAAAAGTAGATAGGCTAAAAGAAACCATATACAAACTTCAGCAGATGAACCGAAAGATGAAGGAACTCGTACAAGAGGAAAAGTGATATGGCCGGAAACCATTTCTTCCCTGGGAATCCGTGAACCTTGCAAAAAAAAAAAAAAAAAAAAAAAAACACACACACACACACACAGATCCCAAGTCTCTAAAAACAGATATGAAAGACTTTTATTTTATTATTAAATCACCGCCTGTTCTTGAGTCAGAATCTCTTGCCTTTTGCAGAATAAGACGTGCATGCGCTGTTATAGGTTTTGAATTTTATCTAGATATTATCCATCTCAAGTGTACATTTGATAAACATTAAATGTAGATTCTTAAATACTTTGCTTGATATGTTTTTGTTCAACGACGAATTAATAATAATAATAATAATAATAATAATAATAATAATAATAATAATAATAATAATAATAATAATAATAATAAAAATATGCTGGAAACAGACCCTCTTTTAAATATTTTTTATTGAATACAATGGCAGAATTTACAGAGTTTATTTTGTACAGAATTCTCTCAATTCTCCTAATGACTTGCTTAAAAATATCAGTGTGCTAGAGAAGCAGGTCATTAGGAGAAAAGAGAGAATTCTGTATAAAGGAAATTCTGTAATTTCTGCCATTGTATTCAATGAAATAATAATAATAATAATAATAATAATAATAATAATAATAATAATAATAATAATAATAACAAATTTTATTTCAGCTCAATGCACATACATGAAATATTCAAAGTATAGACATTAATACACACAATCTAGATACATGAGATAATATGATTAAAAAATGATAAATCACCAATATCCACACAGTCGCTGAAGAAGTATAAAAGATAGTATTTAGTCAACCCCTTCTGCCTTCCTTTGATATTCGTGAATGGATGCCGTTGTTAAATCAGAACGGTCAGTCTCGACGGGAAACGGAAGACAATCGAAACGTTTCAACCAAGACTAATTTTTGGAACCGCCTCGGCAAAATATGGCAGAGGTGATTCGTACTCGACATCTTCTATTACCTCCCCAAGTGATGCAATAAGGCAGCTGAAGGAGACAGACCGTAATGCCATCACGATAGGAGTAAGTGATGATAGACGCAGGGTTATAGAAACTGACTTCCGCACTGATGAGGCAACGTGGCTGAGAACGTGTGCAATTGGAAAGACGTGGAGCGACTATGCGAACCTTATCTATTTCCTACAGCCTTCTGATTAAAGGATACTCATTATAGCATGACTCTTGAAGTGGAGGCACAAATCCCCAGTTACGTAGGGGTACGAATAGATTCTAGTCCATGAAACGCACCAAACGCTTAGTCTGTTTCTAAGTTACTAAAAATACATAAAAAATTGTGCTCTGCCACAATTAATTATCTTATCATCAATATTTGTGGGCTATCTGTGAGGCAAATAATAAATAAAAACAATAAATACTTAATCAAAGGAACTACTGGATATCGTACGGTCGCCATTAGGAGTCTAAATACTTAACCCAGAAAAAGCTAAAATTGAATAAGAATAATATTCTAAACAGTGATACAAGCTGGGATATTAATATTTTGTTTGTTTGTTTTTATCTTCGATTTTGACAAGAATTCCACCAGTTGTAGCAAATTCCAATATATAAAAAGTAAAGGATTGTGCTCTGAAAAACAACTCACTGTCTTTCCTTTCGTTGTTCATTTTCAGATTTTACACAGTTCTTAAGTATATTGTTGTATTGGAAAAAACACAGTTTTAAACATTTCGAATAAACCCGTCCTAATCAAGTAATATGTATGAACGAATCATTATTGTAAAAACATTACTCTGCTACAAAAATCTTAAATATTTTGTGTCTAGTATCCTTTTACTTTGCAAAGAAGTATAGAATGTTCTCTCTCTCTCTCTCTCTCTCTCTCTCTCTCTCTCTCTCTCTCTCTCTCTCTCTCTCTCTCTCTCTCTCTCTCTCTCCTCGATTCTAAATTTAACGAAAGCCATGGTTCTCTCGGGTGTAATATATGGCAAATAACACATAAATTTTTTTGTCAATGATGTTTTTACATATGTCAATAACAACTTGAATATTAAATGAATCTTTCTAAAACAAGTCCATTTTGCCTTTTCTTTATAAAGAAATAAGGGAAGCATCAACCATAAAATTGTCATTTCATTAAAAAGAAAATAATTTGTAATTTCTCCAGTTTAGATTTTTTCCAAATCAACTCTCTCTCTCTCTCTCTCTCTCTCTCTCTCTCTCTCTCTCTCTCTCTCTCTCTCTCTCTCTCTCGTGCACGTATATTCCTCCTTCTATTTCGTTACTGCTAGATATTTCGAAATAGAAAGGGCCTAGGCAACCACTAAAGGATATAAAGTAATATAAAAGGTGGGACTCACACAACAATCTGTATTTCGCAATTCCCTTGTGATACAGGGAGGGATTAAATAAAAGAAGCCCTATCAAAATGACATCGCTTTTACCTGGAGCGATATTACGTTATCCCATTGTGGAATGTGCTTTTAATTGGCATCCCCTCCTTCCTGATGAACGTTTCTGTTCTAACATCTCCCCTCTCTCTCTCTCTCTCTCTCTCTCTCTCTCTCTCTCTCTCTCTCTCTCTCTCTCTCTATATATATATATATATATATATATATATATATATATATATATATATATATATATATATATATATATATATATGTAAATATTTATATGCACGGATGTATAAGTGTGAGTAGGGGTATGCTAACGGCTTAACCTCTCTCTCTCTCTCTCTCTCTCTCTCTCTCTCTCTCTCTCTCTCTATATATATATATATATATATATATATATATATATATATATATATATATATATATATATATATATATATATATATATGTATATATATAAAGGGAGAGAGAGAGAGATATGACAGGCGACAGGGTGGCAAAGAACTACATTCTCAGCATGTGGCTTACTCCAAATCATGTCAAGTACTCAGGTAGAAAATCTCCCAAGAAAAAGGAAATGAGGTAAATAAAAGCTTCTCACCAGCAAAGCCCATCAGGTAAAAACCCAGTGACGGGGTGGGGTACCTTAGGGAATGGGGTGTCCTACGGTATCTTGGGGAACGACATATCTTGATGAATGACGTATATTGGTGAATGAAGTATCTTTGGGAACGTCGTATCTTGGTGAATGATGTATCTCGAGGAATGAAATATCTCGGGGAACAATGTATCTTGGGAAGGACATATCGTGGGGAAATGAGTATCTTTGGGAACGACATATCTCAGGGAATTATGTATCTTAGGGAAATGAGTATCTTTGGGAATGACGTATCTTGGTGAATAACGTATCTTGGAGAACGACATATCTAGGGGAACTACGTATCTCGGGAACAACATATCTTGGGGAATGACGTATTTGGGGAACGACGTATTTCGGGGAATGGAGTATCTTGGGGAATGACGTATCTCGGGGAATATCTCGGGGAATAACGTATCTTGGGGAACAGGTGTAACTGGCGGGAGACACTTTAGCACACCTGATAAGTTTTGCCATGCGTACAGAGCATAAACCTTTGTCACAATATTATGTATTATTTCAACCAAGGTAAACATTTTTTTTTTCTAATATTAAGAAACCAAGTGAGAGACAAAACAAGGAAACGATATACTTGAAAATTAAGAAGAAAAGAAGAAGAAGAAGAAGAAGAATAAGAAGTAGAAGATTACATTTTAATCATATTGCTGATATCATAGCACCTGAATGTACTTAATAATCAGCATCTTGGGTTTGCTTGTGGCCGCAGTCTTGAACGCTGTTAAGTTCGCGATAATTGTATCTAACAGTAAACTAGTTAAGCGAAATTGATGGGTTGACGTCAGTGGTGATGGTGTGTGTGTGTGTGTGTGTGTGTGAGAGAGAGAGAGAGAGAGAGAGAGAGAGAGAGAGAGAGAGAGAGAGCATCATTATGGTCAGGACGGCGGTGGCGACTTTGGTGATGAAAGTAAATATGTAAAGAGAGAAATTAATAAAAAAATTTGTTAAACATAAAATTGAATAAATATAAGATATGTTTATTTCTCCCGTGATCATTATGTTTTATTTCCACGACTTTAACGTAATAATTATTATTTTTTCATTGCGCACGATTCGTGATCATTATCTCGTTCTTGCAAGAGAGAGAGAGAGAGAGAGAGAGAGAGAGAGAGAGATGTTGCAACCATCAGACAGTGTTTGGAGAGCGATATACTGCTATTATTGCCTACGTTGCAGGAGTGAGCTATTGCAATCACTGCCCCAATATATAGATAAGCCCCATTGCAGACGATTGTGATAAAATATCGAGATCTGTTGGCCAGAACTAAATTTAGGCCAAGTAAAGAGAACCAATTTTTTTTCTTTCTTTCTTTTTGTATGAGTGACATGCAACAGTCAATACGTTCGCAATAGCCCGGCTCTTCTTCTCTGGTTATCTTATTTATATATATATATATATATATATATATATATATATATATATATATATATATATATATAGACTGGTAAAAATGTTCTGTAACAACAGAATTCCATCTAATAAAAGGAGCCCATAAAAAACACCAAAATGTAGAGAGAAAAGTACTATATTTCAGAGACTGCTGTCTCTCTCTCTGGTATATGAATGAGAAAAGTTTACAGAAAAGGTGGTATTTATACCAAGAGATTCGTCCACAAGTAAGCCAATTTAGGTAAGTGGGGTAATTTTAATGAATTCCTCTCAAAATTAAACGCATTAGTGCCCAGCATCAAATTTAAAGTTGAATGGGAAACAGACAACAAAATTCCTTTTCTTGATGTTTTAATAATCAGAGACACGACAGAATACAAATTTACCATATACAGAAAACCAACGTTCTCACTTTCATATATTCACTACTTTTAGCTATCATGACAATACTATCAAGATAGGTGTAGCTAGCAACCTATTCTTAAGAGCCTTACGAATTTGTTCCCCAGATTTCCTGGAAAAAGAATTTGAACTAATTCGCAAGCAACTTTCATCTTTAAAGTATCCTGACCATACAATTGAGAAAGCAATTCAAAAAGCAAACGTAATTTTCTACCGACCCCCTAAAGACAAGACCAGAGACACACCCAACAATAAAATAAAAATTCCCCACCTGGAGACGATTAAGAGAGTAACTCACACCCTTGGGAAATCCAACCCTTTTGCATTTACCTACCCAAATACCTTAGCCAAATCCCTGATTAACGTCCAACAAAAGACATCTCCCAAAGACTCTGGGGTATATGAGATCCCATGCCAGGACTGTGACCAATCTTACATCGGATTTACAGGCAAATCACTTCCCCAGAGATTAATACAACACAAACGGTCAGTTAGGTATGGACAACAGAACTCGGCTATTTTCAACCATATAAATGAACATAACCATAGAATAAACTGGAATATGTCACATGTAATTTATAGCAGCAACTGCCGGTACAAGAGTCAAATGATGGAATCGGCCTTAATAAAAGAGAAGCAGGTAATGAACATCTCAAAAGGGAATTGGATATCAGATATCGTCGACGCAGTGTTCATGCAACCAACGCTTAAGAAGATTAAAGGAAGATTATCAGCGGGGGTGACCTAAATTGGCTTACTTGTGGACGAATCTCTTGGTATAAATACCACCTTTTCTGTAAACTTTTCTCATTCATATACCTGAAGAGAGAGACAGCAGTCTCTGAAATATAGTACTTTTCTCTCTACATTTTGGTGTTTTTATGGGCTCCTTTTATTAGATATATATATATATATATATATATATATATATATATATATATATAATATATATATATGTGTGTGTGTGTGTATATATATATAAAAGATAACCCGAGCAGAAGAGCCGGGCTATTGCGAACGTATTGACTGTTGCATGTCACTCATACAAAAAGAAAGGAAGACAAAAAATTGGTTCTCTTTACTTGGTCTAAATTTAGTTCTGGCCAACAGATCTCGATATTTTATCACAATAGTCTGTGATGGGGCTTATCTATAAACTGGGGCAGTGATTGCAATAGCTCACTCCTGCAACGGAGGCAATAATAGCAGTATATCGCTCTCCAAACACTGTCTGATGGTTGCAACAATCTCTCTCTCTCTCTCTCTCTCTCTCTCTCACTCTCTCTCTCTCTCTCTCTCTGCAAGAACGAGATAATGATCACGAATCGTGCGCTATGAAAATATAATAATTATTACGTTAAATTCGTGGAAACAAAACATAATGATCACGATAGATATAAACATATATATTTATTTAGTTTTATGTTTAACTTATTTTTTAATTCATTTCTCTCTTTACATATTATTCGGATAAATACTTTAGAATCCAGGGTTCACAAGGGCATATTAATTGGCAGTTTGCGAATATATATATTGTATACATAAAATCGTATACATTATATATATATATATATATATATATATAATATTAATATATATATATATATATATATATATAATATATATCTATATATATATATATAAATATAGTATATATATACTATATATGATATATATATATATATATATATAATATATATATATATATATATATATATATATATTATATATATATATATATATATATATATATATATATATATATATATATATATATATATATATATATATATATATATATATATAATGTATAAAATTTTCATGTATACAATATATATATTCGCAAACTGCCAATTAATATGCCCTTGTGAACCCTGCATTCTAAAGTATTTATCCGAATTACTTGTGTACTAAAACCCTCATGTTATTGCTAACTTGACCTTGAACTCACACTAGTGCAATTCATCTTTATCAATACAGGACAGAACAAATATTGACTAGCAAGAGGGGATGCAGCCGTATGTGTAACGTTCTGAAGACGAAGGACAATAAAACCTTGTTTATTGTTTATTCTATGTTCTAATAATGATTATTGCATCGCCTTTATAATATTGACATTCGTCTTTAGTCTAGGCTATCAATAATTATTTTGAAAGGGAGAGAGTGAACGTTTTTATGTCTTGGTATCTTTTTCAAAAGATGGATTTTTATTAGTCCTTATTTACTCAGTGGTCCAAATAGAGAAGATGATCTCTTGTTGACCAAATAGAACTAATAACTTCTGGAAATTGACATGTAAATTTCTTTTGGACTGTATAAAACATATAGGGTGTATAGTAAGACTTTCGAATCTACAGTAGAATAAACAGACCAAGAAAAATTGATTAGTTTTGGGGACAAAGATGAATTTGTTTTTGGCTAACTGTGAAAGGGAGGGAAGATGAAACTTTGAAAATAAAAGCTCAAGTTGATGAACCATTGAGCGATTGGACTGGTAGAAAGGCATTATATTGAAAAACAACTGATCTTAGGTTTAGTTTTGAGCGAATATAAACGTTTTCTCAACTAGAGTAAATAGAGTAAAACGCTGTGAAGTGTCGTGCGCTTTGCAATGAACAGTATGGTAAATATTATAGAGAGTATCAACCTGTTCATCAAGATATTCTCGGCTACGTACGTTTAGATCGCGCTGAAAACTTGACTGATACCGTACTTCAAAAGAATATTTATGTCATTTTCCTTACGATCGTGGAAGGAAGATGCGCACAGTAATAAAACAAGCATCAAATATTATTGATAGACATCAAGAGATTTAGAGTAACGAACCGCAAACACCGTAGAATGAAAGGGCGCCATCTTCAGAAATTTCGCAGGACCTCAACCCAAGACCTGTCGTAGATTAACTCGAACTGTGAATTGGTATTTCAAAGGGTGAAACCAATGCTCTTCTATGGCCTTTCAGTCCCCGAAACAGCCTTTATCCATTGATGGCTGTGGAGACAGCCTCTGATTTCTCATGGTCTAAGGTTCCAAGGTATTAAGCGAGAAATGACTTGTCACTAATCAAAATCATCAAAAAACCAATAGCATGTTCAGGAACTCGGAGGTAATATCAGAGGGATTTAGTGAACCGCCAGCTGTCAAGGTCAGGGAGAGAGAGAGAGAGAGAGAGAGAGAGAGAGAGAGAGAGAGAGAGAGAGAGAGAGAGAGAGAGAAAAGCATTATTTAAAAAAAGGAGAGATATTTTGTAAGAAAGTTGAACAATTTACAGCCGAAGAAAAAATAATTTTATCTACCACAATATTATAAAGAAAGAGGATTTTATTTTTTTTATGTGGGAGGTATTATTACTGTCCTTGATTCGAGGAGGCTTTATACCAGTGGCGGAAATAAATTAGGACCAAATCCTTAACCTCCATTCAGAGTGGATATAAGGAGGGGAAATGAATCTAATAATTTTGGATGCTGTAAGCACTTGATCCCCGCTACTAGGAACTGTATCTAATTCACACATCCGGAATTTTCTTGATCTTGTGGAAAAATTAAATAACATTGTACTAAACCCTAGCGATATTTTTGTCAGTTTTGATGTATGTTCTTTGTTTACAAAAGTTCATATTGACTCTGTGCTAAAATATTTAAGTAATGAACTTGTAATGCATGAATTGCCTATGTCCGTTAGTCACATAATTTCCTTAATTAAGTTATGTATTTGTGATTGCAGATTTATTTTTAATGGAGAATATTAACAGCAAATATTCGGTATGGCCATGGGTAACCCTTTATCACCTCTCCTTTCAAACTTATATATGGAATTTTTTGAGAGACAACACCTCCCGAATATCACACTTATCCCCTTAAAATGGTACCGATATGTCGATGATATCTTAGTAGTCTTACCTGGTGGTATCGATGTAAATGATTTACTGTCCAAATTGAATAATTTAGTGCCATCCATAAAATTCACTGTTGAAATTGAAAATAACAATGTCATCCCTTTCCTAGATCTATTAATACATAGAGAATCTTTCCAATGCAAATTCAGTATTTATAGAAAACCCACAAATAATTTAACATATGTACACTTTTATTCTGGCCACCATCTTAATATTAAAATTTAAATTTTTTCTTCTATGTTCCTACGCACTTTGCGTATCACGAGTCCACAATATCTGGACCAAGAAATAGAATACATAAAAAAGATAGGAAACGATATCTGCTATTAATGAAAAAGAAATGCCTAAAAATGTACTTTGCTTACCTTATTTTCGTGGATTTGAAACTATAAAATTAATATTTAAATCGTTTAATGTTAATGTAGTGTTCTCTTATAGCAATACCATTAAAGATATGCTAATTAAGAATAGTCCCGTAACAAATAACAACATCATTTACAAAATTCCTTGTAAGGATTGCCCATCGTTTTACGTTGGTCAGTCTAGTAAAAATTTATGTGTTTGGATTAAGCAGCATATGTATTCAGTTAGAACAGCCCAGACTTCAAATGCACTGTTCATCCATCTGAGTGAAAAATCTCATTGTATTAATTGGGATGATACCTCTGTAATTGCTAGATCTAATGATTATGTTTCAAGAAATTTACTGGAATCGGCAATTATACAAATCACTAATAAAAACAACCTGAATCTTAGTCTGGGAATGTACCATTTGGACCCATATATTTGTAAGATGTTTATGAAGGACCTCAAAATAAATGAACAACTAATAAATTAGTCCCACATGTACTATAGTTATTATTTGGCTCTCTCTCTCTCTCGTCGTCCTCTCTCTCTCTCTCTCTGGTTCGATATTCTCTCTCCCTCTTTCTCTTGCTCGATATATATATATATTTATATTTTCTTTCGTCTTTTCATTAATAATAATTTTTGTTGGGAAAATTTGTGTAAAAATTCATGATATTATTAAATTGTATATGCTCCCGTGTTTTTTTTCCAAAATATACTGTTTTCTGGAGGAATCACTTGTTTACTGCGGGTATCCTTCAAGGTGTGGCTATCCTCTGGCGACTCCTTTCTGTAGAGTGAAAATCGCCCTTACGGCTAATCTGGTAGTGTCAGTTTGTATATTAAGCCTTCTTTTGACTATGTTGTTCTTTGTAAAATCAGTTTGCCTCAGTAAAGGGTCCGAACAGGACCGAAAGTACTTGGCTATCTCGCTTTTTCATTTTTTCCTTCGTGGCAAAAAACCTTTATCTATACATAGCATCACGTTTTATATACTTCGTGATCAAGTTATTCATATATGTTTGTGTGTGTGTGTGTGTATGTGATTATGTATGTATGTATGTATGTATGTATAACTGAATTACGAAAGTTTGGAACGTGATAAACCCATAAATAAAGATATACACAACGAAGGAAAGATAAACAACGGAGTGTCTGCAAGAACGTTCGACTCAACGTCCTTTAATTAGCAGACAGACTGACTTACATGAGAAATTGAGAGTACAGGAAAGGTCGTATATGTGACAGATAGGGATTATAAGGAGATTAGTACCAAGAATCCAACACACATTGAGAATTAGTAACCTTTCCAAACAAGCATTAACATGAGTACAATTTAATAACGAAAAGATTAAGTCCAACTGCTCAGACACAGGGACAAGATAATTAAAGGATTATACAGAGCGGCAGCTGACCACATTCAGATCTTTTGGTAAAAAAAATTTATTCACAAAGCATATTAAACATACATATAAAAAGAAAATATCTCCAAGGCAACTGATTTGTATTTATGTGTGTAATTATATCTTTGACGTCATTCTTAAACATTACAAATACAAGGGTCTAAGTGAAACAGGCCACGACTAATATTAAAATTACAATGGGAAGTAAGTTGTATTATGGCAGATTCTAAAAGATTTCGTGATTTGACACCTTTTCATCTTGCAATTACTAAACTACCAATCCAATTTATCCGGTGGTTGTTTTCGCTTAAATGAGTGAATATTGCATTAGATGTTTGCCCAGTTTTGGCAAAATATCTAGGCTTTTTTAATCTTACTTTTAAACCCTTGCTCGACTGTCCGAGATCAAAGGAGGGGCAGTCCATACATGGAATTTTATATATTATGTTGTTGCTTTCCATAGGGCCATTTTTTTTATTAACATTTAGTGTATTATTATAGGAAAAAACAAGGTTGTCCTTGAAGGCTTTTAACAATGATTTAATGGTTTCAAATCCGTTAAAATAAGGCAAACTGAGAATGTTCTTAGAATTTTCTTTCTCCGTGTTACTTACACCATAAAACTTTTTGTGGGCTTTATTATGGCAAATATCTAATATTTGTGAAGGATAACATAAATCTTTCCCTATTTTCTTATGTATTCAATTTCTTGATCCCAATATTGGGGACTGACAATGCGCAATGCTTGTAAAAGCATAGAAGAAAAAATTTGATATTTTGATGTTAAGATGGGGGCAGAAACTCCGTTGTTTATCTTTCCTTCGTGGCTTATATAAAGACCTTTATATATATATATATATATATATATATATATATATATATATATATATATATATATATATATATATATATATATATATATATAATGAGAGACAGAAACGCATGCAGACAGAGAGACAGAGAGGGCACAAGCAAGTTTTACTGGCATCATTCAGGTATTAAAAAAAAAAGTTAGAAAACATCCTTACCAATTTGAGCAAAATAAAAAAACCCGAGCCATTTCCTCCCCTACGAATGACATTTAACTCTTCCCTCACCACTCAAATGCGAGGAGACTTTATCGCGACCTAAATCTTAGTCGAGTCCGACTGCCAACTGTCGTCGAGGAAGCTTAAAGTGGCAGGGCAAAGTGAGCGTATCTACAGGTGGTATACTTTGTAAATACACCCACGTCTGCGACAGATACGTGATACTATGACTGCAGGCAGTTGCTGTTATCTTTTCCGTGTAAAATGATGAGTTTTATATAAATCATATGTATATATATATATATATTATATATATATATATATATATATATATATATATATATATATATATATATTATATATATATATATATATATATATATATATATATATATATATATATATATATATATATATATATATATATATATATATATATATATATATATATATATATATATATATATATATATATATTATTACGATCTCGACTCTCGAGATCGACAGGTTCTTAAAAATAATAAACAATTGGGCTGTAATGACTGACGACAGGTGACAAACAAAGGAGGGAGAAGCATAACAAAACTAAAAAGTTACCTTAAAATTAATTTATTTACAAGATTTAAATACATAATGTACAGTGAGTCAAGGATCTGGGTGGCAGAAACACACAAAACTTATAAACTAACAATAATAATATGTAAATATAATTAATAGAAATAGGCAGCATAATAATTAATTAAAATTAACACTGAAGCGGCATAATGATAGTCAGAGCAAAACGGGAACACTTCTTTAAACGATGAGGACAACAGTCCAATGCCGGACGATCAAGATAGAGCCGATACGACAACCACCTCGTCCTTGGAGACAATATGGACATCCTCCTCGAATGCTGGACGATCAAGACAGAGTTGACACAACAACCATCTCGTCCTCAGATGCAGTATGGAAGTCCTCCTCGACCACTGGACGAAAACACGTCACTGCTGCTGCCCAGTGAGGTCGCACTTGACACGTCGTCCTCTTGACGACGAAAACACAATAATGCTGGTCAAAGGCTGCCGACCTCCAACTCGAAGACATACTCCATGCGAAGACTTCAATTAAATAACCAGGTATCCAGTACCTGACGCTGCCTCATGCTGGTCCACAGGTAATCATACCTGACTGCCTCTGACTGACTGGTTGTTCTGCCCTCCAGAACCTGACTGACGAAGTTTGACGCCATCCAACAGACGTCAACTCGCCAGCAATTAAAAAACAAAAACAGGAGGCAACAATCCACCAAGGGAACAATCGGCAAACGATTGTTCCTAACATATATATATATATATATATATATATATATATATATATATATATATATATATATATATATATATATATATATATATATATATATATATATATATATATATATATATATATATATATATATATATATATATATATATATATATATATATATATATATACTATATATATATATATATATATATATATATATATATATATATATATATATATATATATATATATATATATATATATATATATATATATATATATATATATATATATATATATATATATATATATATATATATATATATATATATATATATATATATATATATATATATATATATATATATATATATATATATATATATATATATATATATATATATATATATATATATATATATATATATATATATATATATATATATATATATATATATATATATATATATATATATATATATATATATATATATAGTATATATATATATATATATATATATATATATATATATATATATATATATATATATATATATATAATATATATATATATATATATATATATATATATAGTATATATATATATATATATATATATATGTATATATTCCCCTCACTACTCACTCATGTTGTGTCTACATCTTGCTCCTCCTAATATTACCTTAGCACCGCCCCCCGCCCCCCCACCACAGCTTCTATTCATCCACACGCCACCTACAGCACCATCTCTATACAATGCCATCTAAGATACATTTGACATCATGTCAGTTGACATAAGAGCCAGTATTGTACCTGTAACTTAACCTATCTAGCTATCAAATCATGCCTTCCACCTCCTTCTTTTGAAACTAACTTTCCTTTGATGCTCGTTGACATTGAATCTTCCATCTCTCGTTTCTCATCCTACCTCCTAGCGTTTCTCCTTCATCTTTTATATCTGTTCGTCACGGCTGAAAGTAATCATATGAGAGGAAATGCTTTGACAAAATACTGAAGAAATAAATCCAAGAACCTTTTCTGCAAGGGGAAGGTCTTTGATTCCTGGAAAGGGATAATGTAAAATAAAAATTATAATTGATGGCTGGAAGGCATCAAATTTTCAAATGGATGTAATCACTTATCAATTACCCGACGCACAGCTTCCAGTGGTTTTCTTCTAATTATGGGTACTTGTCGATCAACAACATCTCTCTCTCTCTCTCTCTCTCTCTCTCTCTCTCGCTCTCTCTCTCTCTCTCTCTCTCTCTCAGCCCTCATGTGTATGTGCGTGTGTGTGTACAATGCTTCCTCATATTAGGATGATAGGTAATGAAATGCCAAATATGATCCTTCGTGGTTTCCAGATAAGTGGGAAGAACACGAAGTGAGTGAAAGGTATTTGCTGCCGATCGTATTCTGGAACGATTCGTAGCGATTACAATTATCATTCCTAAAGGCCAAACGAACGATTTCCAATTTCCGAGCAGGTCTTCTTTCATTCGTCGACTTGAACATGAAGTCGTGTGGTTTCTTCTGTTATTGGTTTTTTTCAAATTACGCGGATTGAGTCTCTTGATATTCAGCGATTGGTCTCAGTAAGACCTTTCATGTTCGTGAAAAGGATATTGAAATATTCATTTAGTTATTACTTATTTCCGAATAAAATCACTGGTAATATTTATATAATTCTAAGATTTTGATAAACATACTTAATTCTGCATTGGACCTTTTCGTATACGTAAAAATAAAAAATTTAAATTCATTTTACGAATTCTTTGCAAAATAAATGCCATTCGTTACTTTTTCTTTTTAACGTGATGGTTTTTACAGAAATATTAAATTTACAATTACATCTGAATCACCAGTGGTTTAAATTTTTCTATTAGCATAAAAGACATAATGGCCATTCGTATTCAACCTGTGATTTTTTTTTTTATTGAAGATAACTCTCCAAGTATTTGTATGTTTGTGTAGCAATCAGTCAAACTATTTGTTACAGTTTTTTTTCTCAATTATTAGGAACCTCCCACAATAAGTTCGAAGAAAGGTAGCAGAGATATTGCATGCAAGCAAAAATAAGAGGTACTTCGTGTGTGTGAGTATGTATGTATGTATGTGAGTGTGTGTGTGTGTGTGTGTACTCGTACTCGAATGTGGGAGAGAGACGAATGGTTGTGAAAAGCGATATATTTATTTTACCTAAACTGTCTGATAAGAATGAAATCTATTGGTCCCATTCGCTAGATATTTGCCTGAACACAACGAGTTTATTTACATTTTCGTTTGCGAGCGAGTTCACAGTGCCCTCAGGATATTGTAAGTACACACTTCTGCTAACACGTAAACTTATCATATGAATACAAATTTGCTTAACAACGTTATGGCAGGTTTTCCTTGTGATGATTTACATATAAACTGCTGACTACATTATCGGAAATCTTCATAAATAAGTTGACAAACGAAAGGGTGTGTTATCTTTTTTATTTCCTCAGCATTTTTATGTTTTTCTGGGGCCCCCCAATACTACATACATACATAGATAAACACAAACACGTGTGTGTGTGTTTGTGTGTGTGTGCTCTTGTATATTTATCTATATACTTTTGCATCGCATACTTAAATATTCCAAATATGATCTTCCACATTTTGTCATAAGACCCGGTTATAACCTTGGAAAAAAAATATTGAGTGCCATATTCATGTATTCTTCTCGCGAGGATCATAATTTCCCATTTATAAACATAACATCACAGCATATTTTCCATGAATTGGTGGCTCATTGTCAGTACTGTTGAATGACCCCTACGAATTTGGTTTCAGACGGCAATTTTTCAGTTATGATTCTCTCCAGATCAAAGGGATCAATTATATTTTATAATATCATATTTTAAGAAGTTCTTACTATTTTTCTTATGAGTGATTTCTCTTTCACGTTTCGATGACCAGTTCTGTAGAAGACGTTTAAGCAAGTATGTCTTACACTGTAACGATATTAATAATAATAATAATAATAATAAGGGGAGTAGAACCTCTCTTAAACATGCCCCGTTTAACTGGATAGCTGCATCACTTAAGTTCATTTTATATAGAGTCTTTTCTAATATCCGTAAGATCCGTTTCTCTCCTACTTTAATATTTGACAAAAATTAGCCGCTGTTCATATTTTGGAGAGAGAGAAATACGTCAGCGAAGTGTGTCGTGTTTGGCAGTTTTTATTCCCTATATAACAAAATGAGGTAATGAAATACGGGTTGGTAAACCTGTAGAGTTTAACAGCAGGTTCCCGCAAATTAGAACAAGGTAATGAAACACGGGTTTGTGATCCCGTAGAGCTCAAAAGCAGGTTTTAGTAAAACGGTAAGGTGTAGTGAAACCTGGGTTGGTAAGCCCATGAGTTTACCATCAGGTAAGGAAACACGGAACTGTAATCCCATAGAGTTTAAAATCAGATTTCAGTCTGTTCTGGTGAACCTAAAGATGAGGGGTGCTGGCGACTGTATATGTTGGGGACCAATGTTGCAGAATTATCCATCATATTCCATTACCTTCTTTGTTGCTCTACACAAGCTGCTGCTGTGTGTCTCTATCACAATATGATGAACATTGGCCGATTATTGCCCCACATTAACCTGCGAGAGGTAAGAATTAAAAAAAAAACTGAGAATACATCATATGAAGTTAACTCTAATAATAATAATAATAATAATAATAATAATAATAATAATAATAATAATAATAATAATAATAATAATAAAATTGGTGTACTTGGGAAGCAGACCCTCTCTCAAACATACTTTACTACTAATAATAATAATAATAATAATAATAATAATAATAATAATAATAATAATAATAATAATGTGGCGCCGTGGCAGAGTGGATTAGACCGTCAATTGACTGGTTAAGCAACACTGGGGCTGGTCAGTCGTTGGATGGGTGACCGCTCTCCTCAGCGTTTATTCCTTAGGAAAGGATCTTTACCATAATTTCCTTAGTCTACTCAGCTGTAAATGAGTACCTATTCCTGATGGGGTAGGGTCCAGCTATGGGTTAAATAGCAAAACTAAGCAATGATGGAAAGAAATGAAGGATTAAACGACAACGACGTAAATGGAACCTCTGGCAACAGAGGAGCTTCGTCCGGCAGCTAGGTATTCAGCCCTATTGAAGGGGAAGATGGTCAGGTACTTGGAGGTCGTCAGCCAGCAACTGACCACCACAACGACAGTAACCAACAACCAGAGACTGGAGCTACAGAATCAAACCAGAGGAAGAAATGGACAAGAGAAGAAAATAAGGAAATATGGAGATCATACATCAGAAGCAACCCGACGGAGAGAGGATATAGAAGAAGGTTGGTCAACATCTAGAATGAGAGAAATAACACCCCCCAAACAGAGCAGAGGCTGGCAGACCAAGTAAGGAACATAAAGAAAAAGAACTGATCTCCCAACAGAAAGAGAGGATTTGGAAAGGGAAATGACACACGGCAACGAATTACAAGAAGACGAACTGAGAGACGATGTCACAGAAGACGACAGGGAGGATGAGGTATAAAACATCGACATATGAAGAAACACCGATGAAGTAACAGATAGGACGGAATGGTTAGAAAAGATCAGACAATGGATGAAGCCAGATACAGAGAGAACAAAGATCCCCTCCATGAAAGCCTACAACACCATAAAATTAAGGGAGAAAACAAGTGAGGTCAATGAAATAATGAGACTAATACACACCACCAATATCACAGAAACAAATAACTTGACATATGCAGGAGCAAGATTAGTAGCAAAACTGATGGGGATACAGATACGAACACCAACACCACCAGCACAACCAACCCAACAGAAACCAAAACAGCAACCTCCTTGGAAAAGGCGCCTGGAAAAGCAAATCATGGTGATGAGATCTGACTTGAGTAAACTGAAAGAGATGGCAGAAAAAAGGGTCAAGAAATCCCCAGGAACATTTGATCCCCCCAGAGGGCTATAGTAGATACACATTCAACCGTACATCTGCTGTCTAGGCCAGTCCCTTACGACGCTCCTGATTGACTGTTGATAAGCCAATCATAGGGCTGGAAACTCTCCTCAGTCTCTCTCTCGAGAGTTCACGTAGGCAGGATGTGTGTTCCACCTCTCCTAGGGATACATCTTTCAAAAGTATCCCTCAAGAGAGGTGGAACACACATCCTGCCCATATGAACTCTCGATTGAGACAGAGTTTCCAACCCTGTGATTGACTTATTAACAGTCAATCAGGCGCGCCGTAAGGGACTGGCCTAGACATCAAATGCACGGTCGATGGTGAGAGAGAGAAGCGTTGTTTGTGGTAATTATTCTTCGTAACTCGGACTTCGAAGTTTAGATGAACTTAAAAAACTCCGAATAAGTTTCTCCTCTCTCGAGGAAGATTAATAGAGACAGGGAAATCGCCATTGAAAACGCCTTTTAACGACAACAGTGTTTCGGTGCGTTTGGTCGAATGGTAAAATAAATAAATACATAAGGAAAAAATAAATAAATACATGAATAGATAAAAATGCGAAATGATTTCCCTTAAGAAGTCAAAAATTGCTGATGGAAATTATATGTGTGAGATTTTGATGTAGAAATTGGAATGACTGGTTCAAGATTTTAAATGGAATGACTAGTTATAGATTTTAATTGGAATAGGTAGTTATAGATATTAACTGGAATGAGTAGTTATAGGCTTAACTGGAGAGACTAGTTATAGATTTTAACTGGAATGACTGGTTATAGATTTTAACTGGAATGACTAGTTATGTAGTTTAAATGGAATGTCTAGTTACAGATTTGAACTGGAATGACCAGTTGTAGGTTTTAACTGGAACGACTAGTTATAGATTTTAGCTGGAATGGCTAGTTACAGATGTGAACTGGAATGGCTAGTCATAGGTTTTAACTGCAAATGAATAGTTATAGGTTTTAAATCTGGAATGAGTAGTTATAGATTTTAAATCTGGGATGACTAGTTATAGATTTTAAATGGAATGACTATTTATAGATTTGAACTAGAATGACTAGTTAGAGTTTAACTGGAATGACTAATTACAGGTTTTAACTGGAATTACTATATATAGGTTTTAAATTGAGTGACTAGTTATAGATTTTAACTGGAATGACTAGTTAAAGATTTTAACTGCAATGACCAGTTATAGATTTTAACTGGAATGGCTAGTTATAGATTTTAAGCGGAATGACTATATAGATTTTAACCGGAAAGACCAGTTATAGATTTTAACTGGAATGACTAGTTATAGATTTTAACTGGAATGACTAGTTATAGATTTTAACTGGAATTTCTAGTTATAGAATATAACTGGAATGACTAGTTAAAGATTTTGAATAGAATGACCAGTTATAGATTTTGACTGGAATGACTAGTTATAGATTTTAACTGCAATGACCAGTTATAGATTTTAACTGGAATGGCTAATTATAGGTTTTAACTGGAATGACTAGTTGTAGGTTTTAACTGAAATTACTACTTATAGATTTTAACTGGAATGACTAATTAGAGGTTTTAACTGGAATGACTAGTTAAAGATTTTAACTGGAATGACTAGCTATGGATTTTAACTGGAATAAACTTGTACTTTTTAAAGAAATGAAATATATTACTCAAATTCTTTCTAGAAAGTCTTTGCGAATCAAAGGCCATCCATTTCAGACCATGAAAGTGGGTTGTGATTGGGATTGGGTGGGGGAGGGAGGGTTGGGAAAAAGGGTGAGAGTTGATTGAGAGGTTGATTGGAAAAGGGGGGATTGGTAAAGGGATGATTGGGGAAGAAGGAGAGAAAAGGATGGATCGTGAAAAAGAAGGATTGGATAAATAGGCAACAGAAGAAAAATTATGGATTGGGGAAAGGGTGGATTGGATATGGGGATTGGGATGGGAAAATGGGGGACTGGAATGAAGGGGATTAGGAAAATCCCCATAAAAAACTAGAAAGATCACATCGTTTATTCGTATGTGATGACTGGTGATATATATATATATATATATATATATATATATATATATATATATATATATATATATATATATATATATATATATATATATAGAGAGAGAGAGAGAGAGAGAGAGAGAGAGAGAGAGAGAGAGAGAGAGAGAGAGAGAGTTAAATGAACACCAAAAGCAGTTACTAAATCTAGGCTTGAACTGCCATTACATACGAAAACCACACCCTGAATCCAAGAGGATTAATACAGAAGTGTTAATCGATAAACTACTGCGACTGAAAGAAGAACGCAAAATCGAACTTAAACAAGAGTGCATCGCTGAATTACTGGGTGAGGCCAATAGAACACGTGGTAACTACTTTAGTCGCATAGTCAGTCCACAGCTAAAGAAAGCGGCAAAAGAATTGAGGGAAAACGAAACCATAATAATACACAAAGGAGATAAAACCGCAGTGTACGTCATAATGAACAGAGATGAATACGACACCAAAATGGATAATATACTAAGTGATACGAATAAGTTTCAGCCACTTAAAAAAGACCCGACAAATGACCTCAAAAAGAAGATGATGAGACTAACAGAAAAAGCGAACAAAGAACAGAGAACAGTAAACTTTCCAAAAATCATCGGAGACTTTGCACCCGGATACTGCTACGGCACAGTCAAGATCCACAAACAGGGAAACCCATTACGGCCCATTATATCCCAAATGACATCCCCCACGTATAAAGTGGCTAAGAAATTGAACGAAATTATAACACCGTACATTCCTTCAACATTCTCGCTAAAATCATCGACGGAATTCATCGATCTACTGCAAGACACCACACCCGACGAAGACATAGCATTTCTGGACGTCGAAAGTTTATTTACTAACGTACCAGTGGATGAAACAATACAAATCATCATGAACAAGATATACCGGTCTGAAAAACCACCATTACCGATACCCGAAAAGATCTTAAAAGAGATGCTGGAAGCATGTACAAAGGAAGCCCCATTCCTCTCACATAGGGGCGAAATATATCGGCAAAAGGACGGCTTAGCAATGGGTTCCCCCCTTGGGGTTCTTTTTGCAAACGCATACATGGCACACACAGAAGAGGTCACTTTTGAAGAACACCCAAAACCCAAAA